>NC_045455.1:16218201-16469507 GCF_002776525.5 Piliocolobus tephrosceles | reverse complement strand
CTCCTTCTCCTTCTCCTTCTCCTTCTCCTTCTCCTTCTCCTTCTCCTCCTTCTTCCTCTCCTTCTCCTTCTCCTTCTCCTCCTCCTCCTCCTCCCTCCCCCCTCCTCCTCCTCCCTTCTTCTTCCTCCTTCTTCTTCTTCCTCCTTCTTCTTCTTCCTCCTTCTTCTTCTTCTTCTTCTTCGATGGAGTTTCATGCTTGTTGCCTAGGCTGGAGTGCAATTGTGCAATCTCAGCTCACTGCAACCTCCGCCTCCCAGGTTCAAGCAATTCTCCTGCCTCAGCCTCCTGAGTAGCTGGGATTACAGGCATGTGCCACCACACCTGGCTAATTTTGCATTTTCAGTAGAGATGGGGTTTCTCCATGTTGGTCAGGCTGGTCTTGAGCCCCTGACCTCAGGTAACCCACCCACCTCAGCCTTCCAAAGTGCTGGGATTACAGGCGTGAGCCACCCTGCCCTGCCTAGCGATACTTCTTATGATTACTCTTGGTGCAGCCACCATGTGATGGCTGAGAATGAGGAGGAAATAAGGAAGATCTCAAACAGGAACAAATAAGGAGGTCAAGGTGCAGCGTTAGGGGGAAAGAACATTAGAATCAAAGTGTTGGGAAGGACCCTGACATAGAGCTATGAAGGTTACATAATGACGGTGGTACTCATTAGGGGAATTTCAAGTATAACCCTCTAAACTTCCAGGCGCATGGTAGCATTGTGCTTCCTCCACCAATTTAAATTGTATCTGTGTAATTTGCTTTAGCAATAAAATATGTGGAAAGTGATGCATATTTCATATCTGGGTAGAAGCTTCAAGAAAGAATGCAGACTTCCCTACACACTCTCTGCAACATTTGAGAAAATGGCTGCTTTATCAGCCTGGGTCCCTGAGCAACTCCAGTGAGAAACCTGTGGTGGGCATGTGGAAGGACTGTAAAATTAACTTTGTTGCTTTAAGCATCTGAGATTTGGGGGCTGCGTGTTATTGCAGTGTAACTTGGCCAGGCCTGATGGATCCTGAAGAAGCAGATAGAAGCTAAACAAAGGCTAAAAGCAACATGATAAGAAAGAAAAGAGAAAGAAAGAATTGATAATGAAAGAGAGAAAGGAGAGGTCGGGGAAGATATGGAGAAAAGGAGGGAGCAAAAGGGACTATAAGAGACAAGAGAGTGGATGGTGAGAAGAAAGGGAAAAGTGTCCAAGGAAAAGCAACCTAGGTGACTGAGGACACAGGTGCCCAGTGGCTTGCAGTGATGTCTTGCCATCTGAAGTGAGGGCATGGGCCTTGATGTTAGCTGCATACTTTATTTCGTAACTAGTTGGCAGCACGTATTCTGTTACTTATTCCTCAACCTATAGATTTGAAGCCATCGTTATTTTTCCATTGAAAAAAACTAAAAGATATGGGCATTGGATGGTGTTTGGAACTGGATAGTGTAACTATATTATGAAATAATAGTTTGTTGCAGAAAAGAGCCTGCCAAGTGGTCTAGTTCTGAGTTTTTGAGCCCTTGCCCTCTGGTGCTATAAGGCTTCTTCCTGGTTCCCTCAGGGGCTGCTACCTGAAACAAGGCAAGGCAGACCAAGCAATTGATCTACCTTGATTCTCACCTGAGCAGTTGCATTTTTATTAGATGTGTATAGCAGGCTTCCATGTCAGGTTTTACTTGCAGAAAGGGTTCTACTTTTTTTTCTTTCTCTCTCTCTCTTTCTTTCTTTCTTTCTTTCTTTCTTTTCTTTTCTTTTCTTTTCTTTTCTTTTCTTTCTTTCTTTCTCTCTCTCTCTCTCTTTCTCTCTTTCTCTCTCTCTTTCCTTCCTTCCTTCCTTCCTTTTAAGACGGAGTCTCACTCTGTCACCAGGCTGGAGTTCAGTGGTGTGATCGTGGCTCACGGCAACCTCTGCCTCCCTGGCTCAAGCGATTATTCTGCCTCACCCTCCTGAGTAGCTAGGACTACAGGTGTGTGCCACCACACCTGGCTAATTTTTTTTTTTTTAATATTTTAGTAGGGATGGGGTTTCACCATGTTGGTCAGGATGGTCTTGATCTCCTTACCTTGTGATCTGCCCACCTCAGCCTCCCAAAGTGCTGGCATTACAGGTGTGAGCCATCATGCCCAGCAGGTTCTACTTTCTGAAAGAAAAGGGATTTGCCAACAACAGATCCAGTCCATTGTGAACAAAAAACCCACAACACTTCACTAATATTCCATCCAAGCATTAGCCATGAACATATCTATTCGTTCAGAATGAAATGAGGTTTGCAGCTTACAGGTATTACCTATGAATGCAAAATAAGCACAGAAAGAGTGCTGTTGGCCAGGGATCTCACTTGATGGGTGGGCTTTCAGAAAGCACACTGGGGAACGAAAGACATATGGAGAGGGTTGTATGGAAGGAAGGACCTTAATCTTGTGGGGATAATTGAGACAGAAAAACTGCCTGAAGCTCTGACTTTAGAGAAGCCTTTCCCCTGTTCAGAATCCAAAGCCACATTCTAGAATTTTCATTATAATGCATGGCTATTCTTCCCTGCTACCCAAAGCCAAAAATCAGCTATCTGGGATGCTCAGGATGTGTTGTTCCCAGGGGACCATGGCCAGTCACCCAACAAGAGCATTGATGGATGAGGTGGGCAAGACCAAATAGAAGCCCTGCAGGCTACTTCTGGCTTGGATGTTTCCTTCTCAAGAAAAGCCATACTGCCATCCCTCAGTTGGAAAGGCAACTCCCACTGGATCTGTCTGTGAATGGCATGGGGGTTCCTGCTATGCTATGGACCACAGCAGATCTCTTTTTGTTTTGTATACTTTGGTAGGAATATGGTAGAGGTCAACAGTATCTGGAAGAGAGTGTTTGATACAAGATTACATAGGAAACAGAACATAATGGCAGTTATCCAAACAGAGACAAGAACAGCATCTGGAAACTTGAAAAGGTTAATGAACTACTATGGTTGGCTCTCTTGCTCCTTTGGTTGCTGGGAAAGTAGGCAGGTTGCAGGAAGCATGAGAAGTACCGAACAGTATTTGTGCTGAATGCACTGTCTGTTCACTTTCTATTATTCCAGACATAGATACTTAGAAGAATGTTTTCTGTCTGTCGATTGGTGAGGTTTTTAAGTTCAAAATGTATGACGGTAATTTGGCCTGGGTTTATAGATGTATGTTCATATTGGCAGTTGTCCTTACCTCTGTTTCAGTAATCATTCCTCCCCACCAAGCACTGTAACTTTGGCTGAGTGTAAAGCAATAGCCCACCAGTGGCTAGGAATTGTCCTGCTTTGATCATCTGGAATGATTTTTTTTACCTACTGACTAAATAAAGAAATGCTCATATTTACCTGATTTTTCATCTTGTAAATGAAATAGTACATTTCATATCCATTTCTTGTGTTGTTTGAAGTTTAGGAGATATCTGGTATTGTAAACATATAATAGAGCCAATGAAAATGACAGCTTTCTAAGTCCTTAAAATCTAGAGGGGAAAGAAATAGCATTACAGCCAGAGTCCATGTAGGTACCCAGGAAGAATGGCATGGGGCTGACACAGTGGAGATGCAGATCTTGGTTTACCTGTTGTCCAAGGTTTGTTTTCATGAGGATAAAAGAAGAAATTCATGGTTTGAAGGCAAAAGAGGCACCTGATTGTGAATAAGGAGGTACGAAAGTGGGTTCCAGAGTTAGGGGACAGTAATAAAAGACAAGACACAGAATGCAGGAGCAGGAGAGTAGTGGGAAGAGGCAGGCACGGGACACCCTGGCTCCGGGCAGTGAAGGGAGGCAACTAGAAATGGCGCAGAGTCAGATGCCAGTCAATGCTCTGTTCAGCCTGAGCTGCCAACATACAGGTTTGTCCTTGGAAAGAAGAGGAGTTGGTATGGTTAAGGATACATGGTTGATGAAAGAAGATGCTGAGCGACCGGTTACATAAGAGGAAAAGAATAACAAAGCACATTCAACTCCTGACATACACAAACGTTTATTCACAATGTCCAGTTGAGACCTCTGGGAGGGAAATTTCAAAAAAATAGAGGCTTTTTATATGATTAGCAAATGTTCTGCGTCAAGAGGTAGCTCTGCATTTCTTAGCTGAGACAATTCTGCCTGTAGAACCTGAGAAGGACAATCTCTATTAGAGTGCTATTTTTTTTTTCAATTTGGTAAGGCCCAGAGAACTATTAAAACAACCCATGGTTACATATCAATCATTATATATTTGTCCAAATCCACAGAATATACAACACCAAGAGTGAGCCTTTATGTAAACGATGGCCTTTGGGTGATAATGACGTGTCAATGTAGGTTCATCAGTTGTAACAAATGTACTAGTCTTTTGGGGGATGCCAATAATCAGGGGAGGCTATCCATGTGCAGGGGCAGAGAGTATATGGGAAATTTCTGTACCTTCTGCTCAATTTTGCTGTGAAACAAAAACTACTCTAAAGTCTATTTAAAAAGAAAAAAACATGATCATGCAGACTAAGAGGCAGCATTATAGAAAAGACACATCATCATTATCGTCTTCCATGGGAAATTTCAAGATATTTATGCTTGTATTTTCAGAGTTAGTGAATGTTGTTCATAGGATGTGATGGAATCCAAAATGAAATTCTGTAGTAATAATTACTGGTATTCAAAGTAAAAGTGGGTTAATTAGTTCTATTCCTAGGGTGAATACATGTATATTTGCGTATGTACTCATATACACATACTTGTACACATGCACACACATGAGAACCTTTCCCTTTCAAAAAAATGCCTAGACAGGAGCAGAGGCTCCAACCCAACTCTGAACTTGGGGACTTTCCACGCAATATGTTTGCTGTGTGTGTGGATTTGATGAAACAAGCCTGTGCTGAAGCCAAGATCCACTGTGGCTGTGGCTGTTTATCTTGGAGACGCAGGGCTTTGCCAGTGAACTGTGTGGGTGTAAAATAGAGAGGAGAGAAAGTGATAGGACAAGATTCAGCCCTGGCAGCCATTATGGAAGTGTAACATTATGCTTCCTAAGGTACCTTCTCACTAGTGATTAAATGAGGATATGTTCGGGCTTCAGATGGAAGTTTAATGCCTTGTCTTAAGTGAAGTGCTCCTGGAGATAGATCCATCTGCTTTCTTGTACACTGTGCATGCTTAGTAAATATTTAATGTCAACTCTGCATCTTCCTCAGGTTCACTAAGTCATTCTCTGCTTGCTAGGGAGCAGCCCCGGTGCTCCCCTAAAAACTAGATTCTGCCATGTTGGGCTATAGCTTCACAAGTAGCCACCTTGGTATGGCTCTAGCTGTCTGGGGGCAGACCTGCTACCCCCAGTCATAGCCAATAATAGCAAACACTTAAGGAGCTTATGAGTTAGCTGTGGACTAAGAGCTTTGCCTCCTTTTTTACCTACTTTCACAGCAGCTTAAACAGGTAGTTCTTATTATTACCTCCAATTTACAGAAGAGAAGGAAGAGGTTTAGAGAGGGTCAGCTGTCCAACACAAACTAATACTAGAACTTGGTGGAGCAGAGGTTGGGACATGCAGATTTCTAACTCCAAATGTAGACTTAGATCATGAACAGACAGCTTATTCTTCCACCCCTACAAGGTTTTCTAATGGCATCATTTGTCTGTTTTGGTTCCCATAGTTGAAAGTTATTTCCTAAGAGGGCAGATGCCTCTCCCTCCTCTCTCTGCAGGGGAGTTGTTCTCCCAGAAGCGAAATTAGGAAATCTACTGAATGATTATGATTGGCCTGAAACACCCCACCATATCACACATCAGCTCTCTGTGAACAAAATCACCTGAGCGTCTGGGCTGACAACTTAGAGTGGGTTTTCCAACTGTACTCTGGCACTGTATGGCTGCCTGCAGCAACAGGCATGCTTTTGTCTCAGAAATTGTTGCCAATCTCGTAACCAAAAATGGAGAGTTTTTCCAATCCACAGTAATCATCCATCCTACACTCACTGCTGGTGGGTGCACAGAGCACGGAATAAAAGGAGTCAGCAAGGCTTTCTACTTGCCCACCATATGTTTACGTTAAGTGATCTGCCCAGAAATGCCATTTGTTCTTCAGAGTTATTCATACTCAGATGCCTCCTCACTTTTTGGAGTTGAAAAGCTGAATTTAACCAGATGAATGCTATGACCCTTGAGGCTACATGAAGCAGGAGCAAGATTATCTATTTCTCAATTACCAAGTACATTCTAACCAGTTCGTAGACCTACAGGTCATGAGTCAAAGCCACATGGTCTCTTCAGGTTGCCCTGATACCTGAAAATTTTTCTAAGACAAACAATACATGTATTTTACAAAGGCCAATAAGAGTAAAACTTCAGGAAGTTAAAGAGTCACCAAGTATATAGTAGTTGGCAAGACTTGAATATAGTCAGGCAAATGCTTACCTATACATGAGGACTTCATTTTCACTCAGTGCGGTTCTTCCCCTGCCCTCAGTTGCAGTCTTGACCAATAATTGGGGCTGTTTATGCCTGGCCGGACAAAGCTACAAATTATTGTTAGAGACTAGTTCTTGCCATGTTGCCCAGGTTGGTCTCAAACTCCTGGCCTCAAGTGATCCTCTTGTCTCTTGCCCTAGCTTCCTGAGTATTTGGGATTACATCTGTGAGCCACCATGGTTGGCAAAGTTATTAACTGTAGTTCAAGGCAGGTAACCTTGACGGTGGGGCTGCCCAGGGCCCAGGGAAATCGGAGTATTTCTGGATTATTCGGGACTTTTGGCCTGCCCCCAACACAACATGCAACTTTCAGTTAGACTTTTGGATAGAAAAGGCAGATTGACCTTGCATTTTCATCACTCCTCCCTCAAACTACTAAAAGGACTATAACAGGTTTAAAAAGACAGAAACCCTCAACAAAGTGGAGCAGGGGCAATAGAAGCCAAACTTTGCAAGTTGGAAAGCAGGTGGATGAATGGTCACTGCCTTGGCATATCCCAGAAAGCTGAAATCTGAAATCTAAGCTATCAGTGCGTGAAGCCAGGAAGCAAACTGAATTGCACTTCAGAAAACCAGGAATGGTGGTGGCAGATGCTTTTCAAATAGGGGGTGAAAAGAGGGCTGACAATAGGGGATGATTTAAAAGTCTGTTTAAAACACAGTAAAACCCTAGATTCCCTCTCTCACTCTACACAACCCTGTGATCACGTTTCCTTTCCCCAACCCTGGCAGATGATGACAAGTATATTTCTTCAAGGAGGTAAAAAATGAGGGGTTCTAGCATGGCAAAACACATACACAGCAGGTGTAGTATGTTCGGTGGTGCACTGCATATGTTTAACTATCAGCTTGGAAGGTGCGGCGCAACTAGGGCTCTAATTTGTAGTCATTGCCAATTGTAGTGGTGTAAATACTCCCATCAAAGCTAATTTCAAATGAACAGCATAAAGTCTCTGGCCATGGGGTTGGGAAGAGATGCACATAATCAGCTTTTCGTGAGCCTGTACAAACTGGCTTCAGGTTTTAGGTTTGATGAAAATAGAGAAATTAAATGGAAGTTTACCCATCAAACTATCAGCCTCCATTTTCATCCCCCTTCTTTGTTTGATACCCATGTTTAAGCAGCCAGGATAATACTTTTTAGGTAATAGGTTACAAGATTTTTCCCCGAAGAACCTGACTGGTTGGAGGAGATATGGGAGACCTGGAAATACTTACAGTAATGAGTTACCCCATGAAATGCTCAACCAGATTACTCTATAGTATATTTCATCTAACAGCAATCCCACCTACAAAGGTCTCCCAGCAGCACTTTGTGAGCCCACTCATCTGTAAGCAGACAACCAAAGATGACCGATAATATTAGGAAATCTGCCAACATGAAAGTCAGAGATGAAAATAAAGAGAGATAAAGAAATTTGAAATTAAAAAAGACAATGCAGTGAGAACACTTCAAAAAGATTGATTAGATTCATGAAGCAAGAAGATGAAGTCTTTTTAAAGGAACATTCAGAACATTCTTGTAAAAGGAATCTAGAGATTAAAAAAAGTAAGAAAAAGGTAAAGCTCAATAGATGAGTTAGAAGATAAGGTTCAGAAAACCTTCTAGAATGGGGAAAAGGCAAATAAATGAATGAGGGAAAAATATTTTTAAAATACGGTGGTAATCCAGAAGGCTTAAAATCAAATGATAGGAGTTTCATAAAAAAAGAGAAAACAGAAAGGAAAAAAATCCAAGAAATACAACAAATAAAATTTTGAGAAGTGAAGTACATGAGTTTTCACATTAAAAGCACTGCCAAGTGTGAACACAATGGATAGAAAAGGCCCAACCCCAAGCACATCATTCTTAAATTTCAGAATACTAGAGACAAAGAAAAAAATTTATAAAGCTTTCAGAAAGTAAAGAAATAATCAAGATTCAGAATAGCATTAGACTTCTCAATACCATACTGGAAAGAAGAGATAAATAATCAATGCCTGCCTTCAAAATTCTGAGGGTATGATTTTGAATACACTATTCGATACCTAGCCACAGCATCAATTAATTGAAAGGATAAAATAAAGATATTGTCAGACATTCAAGGTTCAAAAATTTTCCTTTCCTGCACCTTTTATCAGGAATGTAATTGAGAATAAGATCCTCTCAAATGAGGGAGTATATCAAGAAAAAAGACATTGGATCCAAGAAACAAGTAATCAAGTACAGACAGGCACCAAGAGTATCTCCCAGGATGATGGCGAAGAGAGAACCCAGGATGACATCTCAGTGGCAAATCTAGAGAATATTAACTTCAGATTGGAGAAGGAAGACAGAGCTCTGGAGAAATCTCTCAAAAAAGAAGAATAAATAGCAGACCTAATGCGTCTATATAAGAAGATTTACATTTCTGGTAAAGAGTTTGTACAATTAGCAACTGGTACATAGAAAACTAAGCAGTACCCCTCCAAATAAAGTGAAAAATTACTAACTCCAGGGACATAAAAATGTAGTATAAGAAAAGAAATGTAATAATAGTACACTACATGGCTCGCCTGTGAATAGTGTGTTCCTGACTCAGCGCAATGTAAAACACTGTCTCTCAATCCAAACATAATATAACTATATAGAAAGAATGTGGAAAGAGGAGCACATGCATGTGTATTTGAGCATGTGTGTGAGTGTGTGTGTGTGTTTTTCTTGGAGGGGGAAGAAGTGAAAAATCAAAAGTTTAGTCTTCTATAAAGAGTTTAAGAAGAAATAGTGCAAGCAAATTAGGTAAATGTAGATATAATCCAAACAAATAGTTAAAAGTTAAGGTAGTTGGCAACAGGTGAGAAAAGATTGATGGGTTTTTTAAAAAATGAAACTCATAGAACAATTTCATTTTTAAGCCATGAACACATGTAATTTTAATTAGAAAGTAAATATAGAGTACGAAATAAAAAGACTATTTAGGAAAAAATCAGAAAACCTCTTATAAGGCTACAATTATCTGTGAAGCCCTAACTAGTCTCAGAATGATTGGATCAAAGCATAATATGTACCTCTGGCAGCCACAAACCTTAAAGCACTACACCCAGCCCGGAGTCCTGGTGCCCATTTACGAGGGGGAGAGAACAAATTAGATAACTACTTGACCATGTCTACTTTACTAAGAGACTTCCTAAAATTTGGACAGTTTGTCAATGTGCTGGCGTCCAAACATGTTGTGCCTATAAATGTCTCCTATATGTCATTCGTATCCTTTGACATGCTTCTATGCAGAAGAGACTTTCCAAACTCTCTTCCAACGATGAGTTTCTAAGTCTGTGCTGTCCAGTAAATGTTAACTTTATGAATTGTTTCATGTAGTAATATTCCTGTAGGATAAATACTCTGCCAGACTGTGCAGTATGCTCAGAAATAAAAGGCATTCTTTCACTCCTTCATTCACTCAACATTTCTGTCTAACATGTCTAGAAGTTGGGGAGACTTGGTAAGTGAAATAGACAGAATTTCTTCCTCTGGAAGCCCAAAGTCATAAAAGGGAATTTGATGTGTAAAAAAAGTTAGACTGGAGATGGACTGATTCTTCCCATTCTCATAAAAATTTTAAATAAGGCTTTTAGCTTTCACAGAGGCTTTTAACTCCATTTTTACCCTGATGATCTCTTTTTTTTTTTTGAGACAGTGTCTTGCTCTGTTGCCCAGGCTGGAGTGTAGTGGTGCAATCTCAGCTCACTGCAACCTCCAACTCTTGGATTCAAGCAATTCTCCTGCCTCAGCCTCCCACGTAGCTGGGACTACAGGCATGGACCACCACGCTCAGCTAATTTTTGCATTTTTAGTAGAGATGGGGTTTTGCCATGTTAGCCAGGCTGGTCTGGAACTCCTAGCCTTAAGGAATGTGCTTGCCTTGGCCTCCCAAAGTGCTAGGATTACAGGCTACCCAGCTGATTTTTTAAATATGTGGATTAGCATCAGGAGTACAAAAGAGGGAGTGATTAAATTTGTCTGGATGGTGTAGGGAAGGCAACACAAACTAGAATTGGAGTCTTATTCTACCTTTATCCCTCAAGTCTAGCAGAACTAGACACATAGTTGATACTATGTAAATGTTTCCTGAATAAATAAATGGTATAAGAATGGATGGATGGATAGATGGATGGATGGATGAATGAATGGACAAGCTGATTCAACTAAAACTCGCCTAGGCTAAAAGAGGTGATTCTAGGGACTTTTTTGATTAAAAAACCTTCTGGACAGACCTGTGACTCCTATACAGTCAGAATATGAGTAATTGTCCCTTCAACCATGGTATGTTCGATTTTGGGATGAGCCCAAACTCCTGGGGGACCACGCTCTTTAAAATAATGCATTTTTAGAGTGTTTTGTTTCCTTAGTTTAGATTTCAGGGAACCAGGAATTCATTACACACATGGACTTTGGGATTTTTTGTAGCTATTTTCCTGAGTTGGAAATACGTTTTCCATTCTCATTCTAAGTTGTTCTGTTTTACCCATGGTTAATATATATATTTTTTAATTCAGGTTTTAAATAATTTTCTTCAGTCCCAGACCAAGTCCTGCTGCTTCACTCATACTCACCCTTGTATAATTCCAAAGTCATTATATTTACTGAGAAAAAAAATTGTTTTCTTATGTTTAAAAAACACTATTGCTGTTAGGAGAAAGATCTCTGTTGTAACATTAATTCTATGGTGAAAGAGCCTTTTGCAACGAAATGGTTGCCTTTCAAGCCAGTTGTGTGATTTCAGCTGAGTTGTAAGAACATTCCAGACTGCATTTTGCTCACTTTGTGAGCTGGCTGCTCTGTGCTTTCTGCAAAAGGCAGGAAGAAGCCCCCTCCAATAAATCTCAGAGCGCTTTTGCTGAAAGGAATTTTTGCTGCAAGGTAAGTATAAGTGTAAGTCCACTGAAACAGGATGCCACCTGCTTACTAGAAATTAAGAACAGACATGGCCTAATTTCTTTGCTTCTGTCTAACTACATTTAGTTTCTTTTTGAAAACTCAGTATAGAAAATGAGGTGACACTAAATTTAAGTACCTGGATTATGAGGCACCTAGACACACACACACACACACACACACACAATTAGGTAGGGAAGCCCATAAATTTGCTTGCAGTTACATGGTTACTCATTGCTTTGTTAAGCTAACCATATTTATTGGCGTTGGCTTTTCATAAGAATAAACTCCCCATAATGAGAATCAGAAATTTTGGCTTTCCAAACTCGTCCTTATTAGCATGGGTGCAGCCACAGAGTTTTTGATTTTGCAGCCTTCTGAAGAGGGATTTATTTTATTTCACTAATCAGTAGTTGACTTCTTTAAACTTACGTTTTTCTAACACTATAGTTTGGGCAAAAGTGGAAAGAGTTAATTTTCAATTTTTCAGTTGAGATAGATAGTGACGTGCCAAGTTCTGTCCAAGACTAAAGATGGAATTTTCTGTCATTTGTTGAAGAGATTTGTTGGTTGTCAAATTGTGGTCTATGGACAACAGCATCAGATCACCCGGAAACTTTTAGAAATGAGGAATTGAAAGCTGAAAGTCCCGCCTGAGACATACTGAAGGCCTTTATTTTCTTTTTGAGAAAATTCCCAGGTGATTCATTTGCATAGCAAGGTCTGAAAAGCACTGGTTTGGATGTTGTCTTTTACTGAAGCCAATGCAGAGTGGTTCCCAATGGCATTTGGCATTGAGAGGAAATTCAGTCCCGCTGAGTGCATACTCTGGCTGCTAAGAGCTCAGCATCTGCTTTTGCCCACTACCTCTACAAGCTTTGGGGTATGTAGCCCAGTTCTCGTTGCTTACCCATTAGAATCATCATCTCAACTTTTTTTGCAGCTACGTTGAACCTCACCGTTGAGGGTAAGGATAGTCTTTGAGTAGTTTCCATGCCAGCGTTGCATGTCAAGTCTGAAACTCCCAAAACATGTTGGAACTTCCAGCTACTCTAGTGACTTTTACTCTAGTGTGAAAGTCAAAGGTACTGCACTGCCCTTAGTGCAGTAACACCTCGGGCTCAGTTTCAGGATAAATTTATACAAACAACTCTGAGTATTCATTACAATTAATACTATAACTGTAATTTATGAATGAGCAGAAAGTTTAAGCATCACCTTGGAAGTGTCAAAAATATGCATCTATCATAGAATAGTATACTCTAGATGATCATGAATTATATCATTACACTGATAGAATATAAATATTCCTGAAATAACTGGGAACTTGAGAGCAGCTGACAAATGAGTGCTTTCTATGTCATCAGTGGTTGTGAGCTGTACAGAGTACCTAGAATTGGTACACATACTTGCATAGTGTTTGGGATTTATTTTTGAACACGTAGTTATTTCTTATAAAGATAAAAAATTTAATGCAGGATACAGGGTCTGAGGAGTATATCTGTGTTAGTCCATTCTCACATTGCTTTAAGGAAATACCTGAGACTGGGTCATTTGTAAAGAAAAGAGGTTTAATTGGCTCATGGTTCCACAGGCTCTGCAGGAAGCGCAGTAGCATTTGATCAGCTTCAGTCATGGAGGACGCTGAAGAGGAAGCTGACTGGAGTAGGAGGAAGAGGAAAGAAGGCGGGGAGGTGCCACACACTTTTAAATAACCAGATCTCGTGATAACTCACTCACTCTCACGAGAATAGCACCAAGGGGGAAATGCGCCCCCAAGATTCAATCACCTCCCACCAGGCCCCACCTCCAACATTGGGGATTACAGTTTCACCCGAGATTTTGGGCAGGGACACAGACCCAAAGCATATCAACATCCAACTAAGATCTATATCAAATCAACTCTAAGAATTGAAAGTATGGTAGGAGAACAGGAAAGAGACTGCTGACCGGACTGCAACCTTGCATAAGTAGAAACGTTAGGTCCATGAGTCAGGGCTTATATACTTGGATTCTTGCAAAGTAACCTCTCCTAGGTGGAGAGGTGGGTGTATTTTTCTATTTAACACCTGTTACTTTTAACATGCGTTCTCATATATGTAGGTTGCTTTTTCTTATGACTGCAGTTCCTGCTGTTTATAGCTTAAGGAAATTATAAAAATATGAAGAACAGGTTCTAAAGCCCTGGGATAGATGTGTATCTAGTGCTCCTCACTGTTTCTTCACTGTTCTCAAGAGGAAGTCAGCAGTCATTATAGAAGGAAAAGAACATTGTGCAGCTCAGCCTCTCTCCACCACCACAGACTGGCTGGAGTTAACATACTCATCTGTGCATACTGCTCACAGGAGTCTAAACCTACGAAAGATAATGTTTTTTAGTAATTTATCTTTTGAGATCTATCATAAAACAGGTTTTTTTTTTGAAAGCCTAGCTAAGATCTGTAATGGGAGAAGACTATAGACTGAGTGAGAGAGATAGGAGAGTTGGGATATTTGGGGAAATTATGGCAAGAAACAAAGGTCATGAGAATCTTGCTTCCTAGGAACCAGATTCTGAGGTTCAGGGGAAGAGGAAGGGATCAACACTGAGATACTCGAGAAAACCATTTCCTTCGTCAGCCTGAGTTGCAGAGTGATGGGATTTGTAGACCACCACCACTCTCAACAACACCAACAACAAAGAATGTGCTGTGTGCTTAAAGGTTTGAGAGTAACAAAGCAAGGAACAGAGCATTGCACCACCCAGGGTGTAGGGTCTGGCTTGAAGGAGAACATCTTTGGTGATCTGGCTCCACCCTTCCTTTCTTTTTCTTCTCCAGGCTATAATATTTGTGTTTTGGAGCAAAAGGACAAATTGAGGTCCAGATACCATGTAGTCAGACTTGTAAATGATAAAATGAGCAGTCCAGCAGCTAATGGAGCCAGGCTTTCCCTAGAGCATCCTTGCCCTGTGGAATCCTGAGAGGGAGGTAGCCCTCACCACCTAACTGGGATGGGACAGGGTGGAAGCGGATCCAGGCACAGGACTCCTCAGCTGCAGTAGAATTTGCCAAATCTGGGAAGGGGACTGACCTCCAAACCTCTACAGGATGCCAGGCCAGGCAGTTGCCCCTTCTTCGCACCTCGTATTTCCAGCTCAGGACTTCTCAAAACTGTTCCACCTGAGCAGATGGTGGGAGGAGAATTGCAGCATCAAAGGAGCCCAGTTTACCTGAATATCCACTGGGTGATTGGGGGTGGCCAACTTTACATAAATGCACCTGCTCTTCCTCTCCCTCACACGGCAGAGGCTGTGACTGTAATCTCCCTACACACACCTGCACACACTCTCAGCAACCACCCCCTATCCTCAGGGAAGGGGCGGGCCCTTAATCCACTGTGACGGGTGTCCTTGTAAGAAAAGGGAAATTTGGACACAGGGACGCAAACAGACACAGGGAGAAGACGCTCACGTGACCACAGAGGCAGAGATTGGAGTTTTGCATCTACAAGCCAAGCAACACCTGGGGCTATCAGAAGCTGGACTAGGCAGGGAAGAATCCACTGCAGAACTTTCTAGCACAGTTCCCTGTATATATTTTATTTTGCTTTTTACTCTTTTTCTTTTTTTGAAACAGGGCCTCGCTCTGTCACCCAGGCTGGAGTGCAGCAGCACAATCTTGGCTCTGCAGCCTTGACCTCCTGGGCTCAGGTGATCCTCCCACCTCAGCCTCTCAAGTAGCTGGGACTATAGGTGTGCACCACCATGTCCAGCTAATTTTTTGTATTTTTAGTAGAGATGGGGTTTCTCCATGTTGCCCAGGCTGGTGTCGAACTCCTGGACTCAAGCGATCCACCCTCCTTGGCCTCCCAAAGTGCTGGGATTACAGGCATGAGCCACCACACCCAGCTGATTATATTTTATCAAGGCATTAATCAGATTGGCATATTAGGAATTTTATGCCTTTTGGTTCTTGAGTGCCACGACTCTGCTTTATTAACTGGTGTCTCTTAGTGCAATGCCTGGCACACAGAGGTCCTTAATAAATAAGGAATGAGCAGATGAATGAATGAATCAATGAACAATTAAAAAGATGTATGCAAAAGAAAACAATTTACATGCTTAATTGTGAGTTTAGGTGAAGCAGCAGCCAAAATGCAGAGAGGTAAAAATGGCACCTGTAAATAAATATCACTATTGTGCTGTAGCCTAACAGAATCTTTTTTTTTTTTTTTTTTTTTTTTTTGGGTAAAGTGGTATATTAATGTTTATATTATCCTTCTTTAAGACAGAGCTAAATTTATACAAATTTTTACAATTAAAAAGCAGGTGACCGATTTTCTCTGTTTCTAAATAATGCCAAGAGGAAAAATGTCTCTTAGTTCTGGAGAAACCCTGTTCTGATTTTGCTCCTGGTCTGATGTCCGTCCATCAGTGACCAGGTCTCCTTGGCCACATACAAAGATCTCGTGTGGCCTTTCTGTGGGGCCGAATCAAGCAGTTCTCATTAAGTTCCCATTCTTAGAAAAAGAAAACAAGGCTGGGTATGGTGGCTCACACCTGTAATCCCAGCACTTTGGGAGGCCAACGCGGGCAGATCACTTGCAGTCAGGAGTTTAAGACTGGTCTGGCCAACATGGCAAAAACCCATTTCTACTGAAAATACAAAAATTAGCCAGGCATGGTGGTGATCACCTGTAATTCCAGCTACTCGGGAGGCTGAGGCATGAGAATCGCTTGAGCCAGGAAGGTGGAGGTTTCAGTGAGCCAAGATCATGCCACTGCACTCCAGCCTGGGCAACAGAGCAAGACCCTGTGTCAAAAAAAAAAAAAAAAAAAAAAAGAAAAGAAAAAGAAAAGAAGAAAAAAAAGCAAACTTCATTTTCAAAACAAATTTTAAGGGGCTATGCTAAAATATAGCCTGAAGGAAATGGGGAGAAATGAATGTTTTTATAACAATCCTTTAAAGGGGGAATGTCACCCTAATTTAATTGGGGCTTTGCTATTACATTTCATCTCTATCTGTGACACCGTTAAACTCTATTATCTAAAGCACTGACTCAAGATGAGCTACTTTTTCTTGAAAAATCTTCCTGGCATCATTTTTAAAATGTCTTTTATGAGTCCTTTAGTTCTGAATTAATTATTTGGAGGAAGGGAGAGTGAATCAAAATTTCAGTTGGGAGGTTTAGGGTTTGCATAGTTTGAAAATCATATTCAACATTGTAATATAGATTTATTCCTAGAAAAAAATTTAAATGTTTTAATAATGCAAATTATGAAATGTAAAGAGGAGTGAATCCTCACTAAGAGAGACTCACAAGTCAAACATCTTCTGAGTGTTAGCAACTCCCTAACGCCCAGGACGCTGCCTCAGGAACAATGTGATTTATCAGAATCCAGAACTCGAAAACTGTGTGATACAGTTATGCTTGTTGAAAAGAGGTGTATGCTTCAAAAAGCACGCCACCTTCTCTAGTCTCTTTATTTTCTTTTTATATAATTCAGACTGGCCATGACATACAGAATCTCCTCTGTATATCAAGAGCCTTGAAGCCTGTTTCCAAACTCAGGAGCTGTAAGCTGTTACTTTGTGTAGACTTTCTCCATCATTGAAATTGTGCTTGCCTCCTCTTTGGCTACTGTTTATCAAGGTTTTCTGATAAGTAAATAGAAAGCCTTTCCGGGTGGAGAATGGTTGCTATGCAAACACAAAGTAACAGTTGCAGTGTTTGTTAAAGATCTAACAGGAGTGGAGAGAATTGTATGAGTGTCTTTGGAATATCAAAATAGCATTCCATGTTGGGTAAAGAAAATATTAGGGGCAGACAAGGACTTTTTTAAAACTTAGGGGTTGTATTATTTGGGATGTTTCCTCCTGTATTAAATAATCAGGTAGCACATGAATATTATGAATTAAAAAAAAATCCTTGTGATCTGTTAACATATTCACGCATTTGCAGTAGTGGATCCATTTTATCTTTACCTTAGCATAGGTGTGGATGAGACAGGTAGATAGGGCGTAAGATATCCACAGAGTGAGAAGACACATGTGATGGTTAATACTGAGTGTCAACTTGATTGGATTGAAAGATGCAAAGTATGGATCTTGTGTATGTCTGTGAAGGAGATTAACATTTGAGTCAGTGGGCAGGAAAAGGCAGACCCACCCTTTATCTGGGTGGGCACCACTAATCAGCTGTCAGTGAGGCTAGAATATAAATCAGGCACAAAAATATGAAAAGACGAGACTGGCTTAGCCTCCCAGCCTACATCTTTCTCCTGTGCTGGATGCTTCCTGCCCTGGAACATCAAACTCCAAGTTCTTTAGTTTTGGGACTCAGACTGGCTCTCCTTGCTCCTCAGCTTGCAGATGGCCTATTGTGGGGTCTTGTGATCATGTAAGTTAATACTTAAGAAACTTCCCTAGATAGATAGATAGATAGATAGATAGATAGATAGATAGATAGATAGATAGATAGATATCCTATTAGTTCTATCCTTCTAGAGAACCCTGACTAATACAACACAGTTCTTTCCAATTCTGGGTAATTCTGATTTGTAGCATGCAGGGAAGAAAAACTCAACAACCTGAAGTCTGCAATACCCAGGTCTTGTTCTAATCTGATTCTCCCCATTGGGCTCTGCTTCTAGTAACAAAGTTGAGAAAAGGGGAATGCCTTGAATATTACACAGCACAGAGTAAATGCTCAGTAATATTTGTTGAACTAATGAATAAATAAATGTAAAGAAGTAGGCAGCTGCTTGTCTATATTGAGAATAGCAATTAATAAAATAGCAGAGTCATTCAACTTAAAATTCCAGAAATTGAAGCCAAAACCAAAATAGCAAAATAAATTGCAAAGAACATATGCAGGAGGGTGCTTTCAGCTTAAAGAGGTAGATGAATTGCTGTCAGAACTGTCTCTTGATTATATGAATTCATTTACATGCTCCACAATGTTGCCATCATCGTTGTCCAAACATGGGAAGATTCATTAATGCTTCATGTAAAAAAACAAAATGTAGGTCCAATAAATGAAAAACAGAAAGTAGATAGTTTTATAGGAAAACCTAGAAAGTGAAGGGGATAAAGCAGTACAGGCAAAGAAAACTAGGAGAAATTAATTTCCTTTATTTACAAAAGTCTATTGTTTTCTAAAAAGTAAAATTAACCTCAAATTGGACTTATCCATTATATTTTCCTTTTTAAATAAATCAGTTCCTTTAACATATTTAGATGGATAATAGCTAATTAGCCATCTAATTTAATCATAAAGCAGAGGATTTAACTAAAGGTCTTCATTCTATATATGTCATAGGCCTGGTCTTGGAAGTAATGGCATTCCTGTCTTTCATAGTGTTTTGTGCCCCATTGAGTTGAGACTATTTTGAAAACAGAAAATGAGGTCAGGGGAATGAGTGCATTTTCATTCTGTCTCAGACAGGGTCTGTATCATTTAAAAAAATATATATTTGTCCCTTAACCTATGTATTTGTCAAATTAAGTTCTTGTCACATCAGCACACTTGGTAACAAGAAAAGAAAAACCATAATTTTTGTTTGCATATATATATTTTTTTCTGAGACGGAGTTTGGCTCTTATCTCTCAGGCTGGAGTGCAGTGGCGCAATCTTCACTCACCGCAACCTCCGCCTCCCAGGTTCCAGTGATTCTCCTGCCTCAGCCTTCCAAGTAGCTGGGATTACAGGCACGTGCCACCACGCCCAGCTAATTTTGTATTTTTAGTAGAGATGAGGTTTCACTATGTTGGTCAGGCTGGTCTTGAACTGCTGACCTCAGGTGATCCACCCACCTCAGCCTCCCAAAGTGCTGGGATTACAGGCGTGAGCCACCACACCTGGACTTGTCTATGTTTTAATTAAAAACAAATGTAATCCAGAAGTATAAAAAGATCAGCTTCAAAACTTACCAAATCTAATTAATTCCTAAATTAACTTTAATTTCCCTTGTGGCTCTCCAAAACTGTCAATAAATGAAGAACAATGAAGAAAAAACAGATATTATACAAATAAAAGAGAAATATTATATAAATTTTGCACTCCCCATCCTTACCTGTCTTTTCTGTTTTATTTTTTCCCCTGGAACTTACTAGCTTATCATATTCTATATAATTTTTAACTTGATTTGTTTTCCTGTGCCCCTGCTGGAAAACCAGCTAGGAAGGTCTGGATGATGGTTTTATTTTCCAGTATCTCCCCAGTGCTTAAATAGTGCCTGGCACACAATAGGCACTTTATGTATTTGTTGAATTGATTAAGCATAATGAAGAGATACCAATATAATGTAAACAAATAATCACTCAGGGTCCCAATTTTCTATCAGCATTTATATAGAACAGAATATGGTGCAGTGTTTTTATTCAAGGACTGCCAAGTCATGTTTTACAGAAACAATAAATTTAATAACATTTCTGTGGCACTTCAGCAATTTACAAAGTGCTTTCTCATGCCTTGTCTCATCTGATCTCTCAGAAGCCTCCTGGGGACCTTTTTCTATTCTCACCATGTCACAGAGGAGGTATCTGAAATTCAGACAGGTTAAAGAAGGTGTTCCAAATCACCAAAGACAGAAAGTGCTGGAGCCTAGGCCTGCAGCTGTGTCCTCTGAGGGCAAAGGTCGTCTACTCTCCCTGCATGGCTTCTCATTTCTGGATTTCTTTCAGAAATATACAGGGTGTGCCCAGAGATGCCCTCTACACAGCCTCCCTGTCAACAGCCATCTTAGGGACCAATAACTTCTTATTGTATCCAAGTCAGATTGCTGAACACTCCATAATCTGGAGTAACTCTTACTTGACTGCTCTGTTCCTGTAGCTCTTACTGGACACTACTTTGTCAAATGAAATGAAGGGGCTAATTAACTCAGGTGGTTCCATTTTCTTACATTCAGATCCCCCAAGAGTGGATTGAAAACCAAATAATGCAATAGTGATTCAGACACTCTGCTGGACACCAGACATACAGTGGTGAACAAGAAGGGCTTGGAAAATGGATGGTTTCATTTCTTCCTATCGATGTTCGAATACTTCCTCCAAATGTCCTCAACCAGAGGCAAATTGGGTTGGAAATTTCACAAAAGCAAGATTTCTCTGATCTCATAGTTTTCTGAGAAAACTCAAGCTGGCTGAAGCCAAATGTTTTACTGTGTTTTGAAAGCTTTTTGTGTTTCTAAATAGCATCATTATTTCAGAAATGATCATGTAATTGTCTTTCATGTTTGAAGATCTTCCTCCTTCCCAGGGCTTACGGTTGTGTGGGTGAGAAGGTCAAGTTGAAAAGTATACACTACTCTTGCAGCCTATCATTCCATTTATGACTGCGCCAATCCTTCCAAATCTTGTCTAACATGTATGCTTAAAAGGAGCTCCTCTATTTTATGTAACTGATAATGAGGTGATTTTCTGGGAGGTTATTTCCCTACAATTTGCCACATTGCTTGATGTGGCCCTTCGGCATGGAACTCACAATGGTGCATTTGATTTCTTGACTTTAATCCAAATGTGATGGCTTCAATTTAGTGCGTTTTGGGGCAAAGATCCAGTTGCTACTAAAAAAGGATCTCATCATCCTATACTTACATTGTGACTTCATCCAAACAACCATCACCTTACCGCATGACTGAAATTATTATCATCTTAACGTTAGTCATTCTGGTCATTCTGACACTGCACTTCATAGAGTTACACTGACCCCTTTCATGTAGGACAGTTGTTTGTGACTAGAATGTTAATTTCCTTACTTGCCTGAGTTCATCTTAAATTCTGCATGCTGAAAGACAAGAATTATATGTAACCTTGTGATTATATGTAAAGCATGGGTATATGTGTGAATGATACTAATAATTATCACTCCCATTTATTATCAACTGCGAACCAGTCATTTTGCTGAGTGCTTCACATGTGCTATCTCATTTAAAACTCCTAGTAATAATTATGGAACATAATTATCCCATACTTGTAACTGCCCAATGAGTTCTCCTGCCAGTTGCACAAACAAAGATGACAGCATTGCTGTAGAGAGAGTTTAATTGATGTGAGTCCTGCCATACCATGTGGGAGATAGACTTCTTTCTCAAATCAATCTCATGGAAATCTTGTAGGTTAGGGATTTTACAAAGGAAGTTTGGGGGTGCCTAGGCAGTGGTGCTTGCTGCTGATTGGTTGGGCTGGAGGTGAAATCATAGGGAGCTGAAGTTGTTCTCTTGCACTCAGTTGCTTCTGGGTGGGGGCACAGAAGCCATTGGTTGGTGGGTCCTGGTGGAGCCATGGGTATCAGACATGCAAAAAATCTGAAAAGAAATCTCAAAAGGCCAATCTTAGGTTCTACAATAGTGATATTATCTGCAGGCCCTCTGGAATAATGGCTGGCATTATGGTTCATGTCTACAGTTCAGCAGAATTCAGGTTCCTGTCCTCTCCCTAGCCTGGTGGTCTCTCATTAGCTTTACACAGGTGGTTAAGTTTTTGAGAAGGCTTATTATTTAAACGATAAACATGTCTCCCAAAGCTATCTTGGCAGATTGAAAGCTAAAGGCAAGAGGGGGATGAGCTGGATCAAATCTCCTCCATTGCCATAATTTTCTCACTGACACAATTTTTGCAAAGGCAGTTTTATACTGAGTAAGTAACTCACCCAGAGTTGCACAGTGGAAGTACTGGAATTCAAATGTAGGTTTGTCCGATCTCACGCTTTGCACAGGACTGTATCCTCACTTCAACCCTAGCTCTTTCTCCAGAGTTCAACTATGCCCACTTAAGTGTAATAATAGTTAATAGATAACACTTCCTGTAAGCCAGAATTATTAGAGCTTATATATTATCTCATGTAATTCTCATACATAAGGCAAGTGCTATTATTATTGTTAAGGAAACATAACTATAGAGGCATAGAGTTGTTAGGGATCTTGCCAAAAGTCAAACTATTTGTAAGTTATAGAACTGGAATTTGAAAGCTGACAGTGCCAGAATCCTTGCTGACAACTACTATATTATATTGGCTTCTCAGCTTATTAAATTCCTTTGAAGATAGTTTTGCAAAATCATTAGAGCTGTAAAAAAATTTTTGAAGCTACCTAAATATATTCATGTGTACATACAATATACCACACACACATTGACATACTTCATACACTTTTCTTGATATCCTCATTATATAAATCATTTAGAGTTGAAACTTACCAAGCCAAATATATGCCATCTGCCTACAGAGGATACATTTAGAATTATGCCCCTTTTCCCACCCAACAAGTCTACCTAGATTCCTGTGGTCACCAAATCAAACAGGATAGAAAGGAGGATGGACCTATGTAAAATTCATTTTGAGTCCTGATATGGTTTGGCTGTGTCCCCACCCAAATCTCAACTTGAATTGTAGCTCCCGTAATTTCCATGTGTTGTGGGAGGGACCTGGTGGGAGATAACTGAATTATGGGGGCAGTTTGCCCCAATCTTTTTTCATGGTAGTGAGTAAGTCACATGAGATCTGATGGATTCATAAAGGGAAACTCTTTTTGCTCGACTCATTCTCTCTTTGCCCGCTGCTATGTAAGATGTACCTTTTACCTTCCACCATGACTGTGATGCCTTCCCAGCAACGTGGAACTGTGAGTCCATTAAACCTCTTTTTCGTTATAAATTATCCAGTCCTGGGTATGTCTTTATCAGCAGAGTGAAAACGGACTAATACAGGTCTGCTACTTTATTTTCATTAGTCCATTTCCAGATGAGAGTGAAGAACTTGTTTTTGTGGTATCCACCAGGATCATGGGCAGTGGAGCAGAGGTAACCAGGAGCTCTGTTCACTGAGCCACAGAGTGCTCATGGAGCTCTGTTCACTGAGTCCTGTGTGTAGACTCTAAATAGTAGCACTCTTGTTCCTGGGCTGTCTTCCACCTAGCCCTGGGCACATTCCTATTTCCTCTATTTTGTTCTCCAGGTAAAGTGCTAGCAATCTAGGGCAGCATTCTGATTTGGATGTCAAATAAAACTGATTGATTTTATGATTCTGTAAAGGTCACCTGAAAAGGTGAAACGATTTCTGCTGTGGAAGAGCACCCATAAATCCAAGCTATTTGTGACAAGTCTTGTCCCACTGTAGCAAGATGAATTCTTGGGTCTTCATCTAATCCTAGAAAAGAGTGCAAATTTTCCACTGGACTTAGCTCAGGAGCTCACATTCTTTAGATATCAAGGAAGCTTATGTATATGAAGACAGTATGGTTAAATGAGAATCTGTTGTCAAATTGGTCGTAGCATAGAACTGTAAGAATGAAAACTTAATCACACTATTCAAAGGAATAGTGCATAAATAAGAGGACACATTTCATACCTGTTGGTAGCCTCATCACTATCAGTTAAGAGCCTAGAACATGAGGCATCCAAATGACTCAAAAGGTCAGCATGTAACTGTAAGTCTCCCATCTCTTTCACCTCTTCCAGAGCTCAATGAAGGCAGAGAGTTTTCTTCTTTGATGCTTCCTATTTTGCACAGAAGAGTGTTTGGCACAGAGTGGAGGCTCGATATGTATATATATTGGGGTTCTTGGTCCATCCAAATGGAGGAAGGGAGCAGTGGGAAATGAGTATGGAAGAAAAGTGAGGAAGAAAAGGGATGTGTTGTGTGTGTATGTATACAAGCATCTATAAAAATAATATAACAATGAATGGATAGGCTTTGGTTCAGGCTAGTCTAAAGCAAAAGGATCCACTGAGACTGTTTCCTTACTCCAATTTTCTTTTTTTTTTTCCCCCCCCAAAAAAACCTTTATTTAATTTTTTTATTTTTATTATACTTTATTTTATTTATTATTGTTATTATACTTTAAGTTCTGGGGTACATGTGCACAACATGCAGGTTTGTCACATATGTATACATGTGCCATGTTGGTGTGCTGCACCCATTAACTCGTCATTTACATTAGGTATATCTCCTAATGCTATCCCTCCCTGCTCCGTCCTCCTCACAATAGGCCCTGGTGTGTGATGTTTCCCTTCCTGTGTCCAAGTGATCTCATTGTTCAATTCCCACCTATGAGTGAGAACATACGGTATTTGGTTTTCTGTTCTTGCGATAGTTTGCTGAGAATGATGGTTTCCAGCTGCATCCATGTCCCTACAAAGAACACAAAATCATCCTTTTTATGGCTGCATAGTATTCCATAGTGTATATATGCCACATTTTCTTTTTTTTTTTTTTTTAAGTTACTAAGTTTGGGGGTAGTTTATTTTTTTTATTTTTATTATTTTTATTTTTTATTATACTTTAAGTTCTAGGGTACATGTGCATAACGTGCAGGTTTGTTACATATGTATACTTGTGCCATGTCGGTGTGCTGCACCCATCAACTCGTCAGCACCCATCAATTCGTCATTTATATCATGTATAACTCCCAATGCAATCCCTCCCCCCTCCCCCCTCCCCATGATAGGCCCCATTGTGTGATGTTCCCCTTCCCGAGTCCAAGTGATCTCATTGTTCAGTTCCCACCTATGAGTGAGAACATGCAGTGTTTGGTTTTCTGTTCTTGTGATAGTTTGCTGAGAATGATGGTTTCCAGCTGCATCCATGTCCCTACAAAGGACGCAAACTCATCCTTTTTTATGGCTACATAGTATTCCATGGTGTATATGTGCCACATTTTCTTAATCCAGTCTGTCACTGATGGACATTTGGGTTGATTCCTAGTCTTTGCTATTGTGAATAGTGCCGCAATAAACATACATGTGCATGTGTCTTTATAGCAGCATGATTTATAATCCTTTGGGTATATACCCAGTAGTGGGATGGCTGGGTCATATGGTACATCTAGTTCTAGATCCTTGAGGAATTTCCATACTGTTTTCCATAATGGTTGAACTAGTTTACAATCCCACCAACAGTGTAAAAGTGTTCCTATTTCTCCACATCCTCTCCAACACCTGTTGTTTCCTGACTTTTTAATGATTGCCATTCTAACTGGTGTGAGATGGTATCTCATTGTGGTTTTGATTTGCATTTCTCTGGTGGTGAGTGATGATCAGCATTTTTGCATGTGTCTGTTGGCTGTATGAATGTCTTCTTTTGAGAAATGTCTGTTCATATCCTTTGCCCACTTTTTGATGGGGTTGTTTTTTTCTTGTATATTTGTTTGAGTTCTTTGTAGATTCTGGATATTAGCCTTTTGTCAGATGAGTAGATTACAAAAATTTTCTCCCATTCTGTAGGTTACCTGTTCACTCTGATGGTAGTTTCTTTTGCTGTGCAGAAGCTCTTTAGTTTAATTAGATCCCATTTGTCAATTTTGGCTTTTGTTGCCGTTGCTTTTGGTGTTTTAGACATGAAGTCCTTGCCCATGCCTATGCCTGAATGGTACTACCTAGGTTTTCTTCTAGGGTTTTTATGGTATTAGGTCTAACATTTAAGTCTCTAATCCATCTTGAATTAATCTTCATATAAGGAGTAAGGAAAGGATCCAGTTTCAGCTTTCTACTTATGGCTAGCCAATTTTTCCCAGCACCATTTATTAAATAGGGAATCCTTTCCCCATTTCTTGTTTCTCTCAGGTTTATCAAAGATCAGATGGCTGTAGATGTGTGGTATTATTTCTGAGGACTCTGTTCTGTTCCATTGGTCTATATCTCTGTTTTGGTACCAGTACCATGCTGTTTTGGTTACTGCAGCCTTGTAGTATAGTTTGAAGTCAGGTAGCGTGACGCCTCCAGCTTTGTCCTTTTGACTTAGGATTGTCTTGGCAATGCGGGCTCTTTTTTGGTTCCATATGAACTTTAAAGCAGTTTTTTCCAATTCTGTGAAGAAACTCATTGGTAGCTTGATGGGGATGGCATTGAATCTATAAATAACCTTGGGCAGTATGGCCATTTTCACGATATTGATTCTTCCTATCCATGAGCATGGTATGTTCTTCCATTTGTTTGTGTCCTCTTTGATTTCACTGAGCAGTGGTTTGTAGTTCTCCTTGAAGAGGTCCTTTACATCCCTTGTAAGTTGGATTCCTAGGTATTTTATTCTCTTTGAAGCAATTGTGAATGGAAGTTCATTCCTGATTTGGCTCTCTGTTTGTCTGTTACTGGTGTATAAGAATGCTTGTGATTTTTGCACATTAATTTTGTATCCTGAGACTTTGCTGAAGTTGCTTATCAGCTTAAGGAGATTTTGGGCTGAGGCAATGGAGTTTTCTAAATATACAATCATGTCATCTGCAAACAGGGACAATTTGACTTCTTCTTTTCCTAACTGAATACCTTTTATTTCTTTCTCTTGCCTGATTGCCCTAGCCAGAACTTCCAACACTATGTTGAATAGGAGTGGTGAGAGAGGGCATCCCTGTCTTGTGCCAGTTTTCAAAGGGAATTTTTCCAGTTTTTGCCCATGCAGTATGATATTAGCTGTGGGTTTGTCATAAATAGCTCTTATTATTTTGAGGTACGTTCCATCAATACCGAATTCATTGAGCATTTTTAGCATGAAGGGCTGTTGAATTTTGTCAAAAGCCTTTTCTGCATCTATTGAGATGATCATGTGGTTCTTGTCTTTGGTTCTCTTTATATGCTGGATTACGTTTATTGATTTGTGAATGTTGAACCAGCCTTGCATCCCAGGGATGAAGCCCCTTGATCATGGTGGATAAGCTTTTTGATGTGCTGCTGAATCCGGTTTGCCAGTATTTTATTGAGGATTTTTGCATCGATGTTCATCAGGGAGATTGGTCTAAAATTCTCTTTTTTTGTTGTGTCTCTGCCAGGCTTTGGTATCAGGATGATGTTGGCCTCATAAAATGAGTTAGGGAGGATTCCCTCTTTTTCTATTGATTGGAATAGTTTCAGAAGGAATGGTACCAGCTCCTCCTTGTACCTCTGGTAGAATTCAGCTGTGAATCCATCTGGTCCTGGACTTTTTTGGTTGGTAGGCTATTAATTATTGCCTCAATTTCAGAGCCTGCTATTGGTCTATTCAGGGATTCAACTTCTTCCTGGTTTAGTCTTGGAAGAGTGTAAGTGTCCAGGAAATTATCCATTTCTTCTAGATTTTCTAGTTGATTTGCATAGAGGTGTTTATAGTATTCTCTGATGGTAGTTTGTATTTCTGTGGGGTCGGTGGTGATATCCCCTTTATCATTTTTTATTGCGTCTATTTGATTCCTCTCTCTTTTCTTCTTTATTAGTCTTGCTAGCGGTCTGTCAATTTTGTTGATCTTTTCCAAAAACCAACTCCTGGATTCATTGATTTTTTGGAGGGTTTTTTGCATCTCTATCTCCTTCAGTTCTGCTCTGATCTTAGTTATTTCTTGCCTTCTGCTAGCTTTTGAATGTGTTTGCTCTTGCTTTTCTAGTTCTTTTAATTGTGATGTTAGAATGTCAATTTTAGATCTTTCCAGCTTTCTCTTGTGGGCATTTAGTGCTATAAATTTCCCTCTACACACTGCTTTAAATGTGTCCCAGAGATTCTGGTATGTTGTATCTTTGTTCTCATTGGTTTCAAAGAACATCTGTATTTCTGCCTTCATTTCGTTATGTACCCAGTGGTCATTCAGGAGCAGGTTGTTCAGTTTCCATGTAGTTGAGCGGTTTTGATTGCCTTACTCCAATTTTCTTAAAACAATTATGAATCAAAGGTAAGACACTGAGGGGAACTGGAAGTTACTTAGAAACGTGGAATGAGGAAAGGGATTAAAACAACTGCTTATGTGCCAAGTGCTATGTCAGGCAAATATGGACTAGGTCACTGTCTTCTCTAATATAAAGAACTAACCAAAAAGCAGATATTGTGGTTCCCACTATGCAGGAAGGAGGCTGAAGGACATAGTGCACAAATGATTGGCAGAGGAGTGAGGTCCAGCCTAGTCTCTTGGCTCCAGTGACTGCCCTTCATTTGTCCCAGTTTTTGGCATCACCAACATGGTTCAGGCCATCATTGCCACTGCCCTGGCCTCTCCTTAGTCTTTATAGCCTGCATGATGTTTCTAAGACCCAAATCAGACATGTCACTCCTCCTGTTTAAGTGGAACCAAAGAAGCCCATGATCCAGCCATTTCCCTTTCCCAGCCTCCTTTAAGTTCACTCTAAGACCTCCCACTTCCTCCTCTTGCCTCTTTTTTCCCAACAAACAGCAGGATATGTCTCACCTCCACATGCTAGCTAACCCATCATCTGTTTCTGGAATATCTGCCCGTTCTATCTTTGCCTGGCTAATGTGGAATCATCGTTCAATACTTATCGGATACCTCAATTCCTTTAGGAATCTTGCTTGAGTTCCGGGTTGATGTTGGGACTCTCTTCTCAATTTCCATGGAACTCCCTAAATACATGTGCCATAAAAACTTATCACATTCTGCTAAAATTGTCATTTTACATCATCTGTCTCACTAGTTTATAAGGTTTTTAAAGGCAAGAACCAGATACTGGCCATTTTTGTACCTGTAGAGCTTTGTACAAAGTATCTGCAGTAAAGTAAACTTTTAGAAGTTACTTTTCTCTATTCTAAGGTAAACGCAAAGAAAAATGAGATTTCTCTCAGGCAGAGTGAAAAATGCCATCATTAATATAAACTGTTTCTGGAATGAAGCTGGTGGGTGGGCAGTTGGGTGTGAGAGAAGACAGGGCATTCAGGAGGCAATGGCTTTAACTTCCTAACTCTACAGCCGTACTTTTCAGTACCTGATTCCTTCTGTCTGTCTTCTGGTTACACAGAAAAGTTGACCCTTCTTTTGACTACAGTTGCATCTATTCCTTACCTCTACTCCCTCCTCCAAACCCATAAGAACAAAGTAATAAAAATTATACAGGCTCATTAGGACAAAGAAAACCAGAAACAAAGTCTACAATGAATGAACCTCAACCAAGTTTGGAAGATAAAAAGAGGATGGATAAGTGATGATTGACTTAGCAGAGGGAAAAGAGCTGAAAGCTAAATGTCTTCATAGGGAAATGCTAACAAAAAGCAAATCAATATGTGCTGCAAACCCTAAGACAAATTGAGGGATCAAAGGCATTGAGGCACTTTGGAAGGCAGGCTCACAGAGTATGGCTGAAAACAGGATTGGCTATAGAAGAAGCAGACTCCTAGATCCCATCTGCACACTTCAATGCCAATTAATGATCTCCCTTATCTCAGCATCAGAAGGTTTCCTTTCTGGAAGAATGAAAGCAGAGACTCTCTAGACTTGGCAATACTAAAGCCCATGGAGACAGGTGGTGAGTCACTACCCTGGAAAGAAAAAGACTCAATGACAGTCCACAAACGGATGATGGCATCTTCTGTCCTTTCTCCCACTTCAGCTCACAAATTGCTGGAAACTAGACTTGGATCCCTGGAAAGGAAACTATAGAATTCTTATGTTGAGAAAATAATTACCTGTGGCAGCCATGGAGGTGTGCCTTAGGTTTCCTTTAAGAAAATACCCTGCAGAGAGCATAGGAGCATTAAGGTCATGTGTCCCTGGGCTACATTCAGTCAGTGACTGAACATTACAGTTGTGGAAGGCTCTTCCAACAGGCAACCTTTGGGAAGCCTCAGGGACTTCCCAACAGCCTGGCCAAGCCACTCTCAAAATTACACTGCAGTCGTGGGCTTTTCCTACCCAGTCCTTCCTTCCTTCTCTCCTCTGACAGGTGCCAGACCTGCACTGCTGCCTGAAGGCTCTTCCTACCCACTCCTACTTCTTCCCTCTTTATCCTTCATAGATGTCTCCCCCAGTAAATCTCTTATACAATGAATCCTGACTTGAGGTATTCTTCTCAGAGAATTTGAACTGACCAAGTGATCTTAAGAGTGATCCAGGAAAACAGGTGCAAAGATGGGCCTGGAGACTGACCCACACCCCACCTAGATTGCAAAGAGGACCCTGTCCTGAGTAAACATGGAACACAGATTGTCCCTGGAATGAGATGGTGGCCAAATTGCTGAAGATGTCACTGGTGTTGACCTGGAAAAATGTCCCAGTAGAAGTTAATATCCTTTGCTAGTGTGATGATTCCAGATAATCAGGTATTTAAAAGTTAAGTGGAGAACAATGCCCACAATAAGAGCAGAGTTGGCTGGTAATTACAAACTTGTATTGCCACCCTGCAAAGGGGTGATGAGAAGCTGAGGGCAATAAGTGTGAGAGCCAGAGGGACTCTCTGGCAGCTTAAAAAAGAGTTACTTACTTTGTTGTAGTTGAAGAGTGGACACAGCTAAGGGGCAGATTCAGGACCTGATAGAGTTGCAGACCTCCAGGGATGTTTTAATGCATAGCCAAAGCAGGCTTGTTGTGCTAAGATCAGGGTCCTGGTTAGGAAAATCTGAAACCCATGAGATGGGTATATCTGAATGGATGCCCCCAAGGATTTTGGGTCTGTACACACTGAACACTCAGAAACCCTGAGGTGGCCAGCCCTCCCATCCCTAGCAAAAACCATTACTCTGCCATACTGGAAGAGTCTGTAGAAGCTTTTCCTCTAAAAGTAAACACACGCTTCCCTCCTCTGTTTTCTGCTAGGCAGGTAGCTCAAGTTAAATCCCAGCATATCCTGGCCAGAGACATGCTGGGTCTGATAAGAGAAGAAAGAGGATGCTCATCAAAGAAACTGAAAGAAGTAGCAGGAATATATTGAGTCTGTATAGTACCCGTGGCATTGTATTTTGAGGGCGATTGATCAAGGAGGTCAGAATATAAAACTGCAGAATACAAAGCAAAAATACATTAACTTGGGGCCACTTTTTTGGAACACAGAATTAAATACCTTGGCCAGGGTCCAAGGTGTTGGGGCAAACTCACTATTAATAGAAGCCTGAACATGCTTGATCCACAGTAAAGTGGAAAGGCCTTAATGTCCACAGTAGATGGTGGAGGAAGACATAAAAGATGGAGCAGTGCAGGCTTGCCCATGTGAATCCCAAAGCCTCTCCAGAGTGTTATAGCCCTCTAGAGGGTTCAGAGGATGCAATACTCACCTGGACTTTCAGCAGTGTACTGCAAGAGGATAAACAGCATCATTAATGAGTAAAGTTTAGCCTGCATAAGAATTTGTAGGTACTTTGAGCGGAAAAGTTCTAAAGAACGCCAGGCTCACTTCAAAATGTTTCTCTTCAGTTAAAAATTTCAGTCCTTCAAGTCCTGAATACCTTAATAGCCTTGTCCTAACTCCCAGCAGACTTTCAAGGTATATTTCGTGTTTTCAATTATACTTTGTAGGAGAATTCCCCTACATTGATCTACTTTGCCACTACTGCAATTGGACATCTCACCAAACAACTTTTTAGTCTCTCACTGTTAAATATAAACCAATAGTCAAGGTTTCACAGACAATAGAAAAATTTCCCTATCTTGAAGGGCAGAAAAAAAATATAGAGAACAAACAAATAGTGAGAAATGGATATGAAGCAAAGTACAAAAAATGTATAGTTATCTTTGTCGTAGAAGTAAGAGATGGTTTGGCCAGGTGTGATGGCTCACACCTGTAATCCTAGCACTTTGGGAGGCTGAGTCAGGTGGATTGCCTGAGCTCAGGAGTTTGAGACCAGCCTGGGAAACATGGAGAAACTCCATCTCTACTAAAAATCCAAAAAGTTAGCCAGGCATGGTGGCATGCACCTGTACTCCCAGCTACTCAGGAGGCTGAGGCAGGAGAATCACTTGAACCTGGGAGGCAGAGGTTGCAATGAGCTGAGATCACGCCACTGCACTCCAGCCTGGCTGACAGAGTGACAGAGTCTGTCTCCAAAAAAAAGAGAAATAAGAGAAGCTTTTGCAGCCGTGAAAGAACAATATGATGCCATAAAAAATAGAACTCTTGATGAGGAATTAGAAGCTTTTGAAACTTAAAAATTATGGTAGGACAAATCCATAACTCTACAGGAGTTTCAGAAGATAAAGACCAGGGTAAAGTAGAACAAAAAGACAAAAAAGAAAAGGCAAATGGAAGAGAAAAATATAAAAACAGGAGACCAATGCATTAGGTCCAATGGTCCAGAATGAAGAAATAGAGAAAAGTTGGAGAAGAAAATCATCAAACAAATAATAAGAACATTTTTCCAAAATGAGAAGATACGTGTTTTTAGAAAATGCCTGTTAGACACAAAGACTGAAAATATAGACAAGATACATCATAATTAAACTTCAGAATGCTAAGTACAAATACAATCTCAAAAATTTCCAGAAAGATAAAATGTGTCACATATAAAGGGTCAAGAATTAGAATAACACCAGAATTCTCAATTACAGTATTGAGGGCTAGAAGAAAATGAAACAGTATCTTCAAATGCTGGTAGAAAATGATTTCCCACTGAGAATTCTCCAAGACAAACAATTAAGTATAAGCATAAGTTGCATCCATTGCCAGACATTTGAGATTTCAAAAATTTACCTCCTATGTACGTGTTCTTGGAAAAGCTCCTAGAGATGTTGCACTACCAAAATGTCAGAGTAAATCAACAAATAAAAAGACATTGAGTCTTGGAAACAGGGAATACTACACAGAAAAAGTCAATGGAAGTAAATCCACAGGATTCTGGCAAAGAAAACGCCAGGAACATAGCACTTTGGCATGAGGAAGGACCAACTAGGGTAGATTTGAACACGAGGCTAGATGGAGGATGACACTGAGAATGGTTTAAATGGTAGTCATGACTATGAAAATGGAACTGATTTATTTATGTGTTTGACTATACTGAGACGAACATACAGTTAAATGGGACAGTATGTGGAATAATTAATGATCAGCACAGGGAAATTTAATGAAAAAACAAACTGTACAAGATGGAAAAAGCAATAATAGTGTACTTTGTGGCTCAACATGAATAATAATTACATAGTAAAGACTGAATATTTATTTAAGTAAAAAATTGTTATACAACCATTTTGGGAAAATAGAGGAGAAACATGTGTGTGAGCCCATAGGATTTCACCAAGGGTGCTTCAACTTCATCTTTCATAGCAGAGACAATCAATAGAAATGTCTAAAATAAACGCTACTTAGAAATACAATAGTAGGCCAGGCACAATAGCTCACACCTATAATCCCAGCAATTTGGGAGGCCACGGCAGGCAGATCACTCGAGCCCAGGAGTTCAAGACCAGTCTGGGCATCATGGTGAGACCCTGTCTCTATATAAAAATACAAAAATTAGCCAGGTATGATGGTGTATGCCAGTAGTCCCAGCGACTGGGGAGGCTGAAATGGAAGGATTGCTTGAGCCCAGGAGGTCAAGGCTGCAGTGAGCCGTGATTATACCACTGCACTCCAGCCTCAGCAACAGAGCAAGACCCTGTCTCAAAAACACAAAAACAAAAAATAAATACAATGGTATATATCAAAATAGCTTTAAATGTTTAATTTGAGATAAACAGTTGAAGCCAGGAATAATGCATATTCTTATTAGTCTTTGAACCACTTGAATCGCTTCGGTAAAAACAAATAATCGAAGACCTGATCATTTCCACAATAAGGAAGAACAAGGAGTAATTCACAGACATATCAGCATGGACCAGTCTCTCCCATTTCAAAACAAGCAACACCTCCCTTAACGTAATGCACCACTTCTCTTTACAAGCCAGCTTCATTAGTGTTGACTACTCACTGCCTCCACTTCTCACTGGCCACTTAGTTATTCACCTGCCATTATTACTGACTTTTTTGTTGTTCAATATCATGAATTCTCTTCCCTTATTTGACCATGTTAAATCATCTTCTCTTTTGACTTACCTACCACAGCTTCTCCGACTCTCTGTTTTCCTCTAGTCACTCTTCATTTCTTCACACCTCCTCCAAAGGTTCTACTTTTTCTATTTGACATGAAAATAGGCTCAGAAAACCACTGTCAGGCCACAGCAAACTCATTTCCTAGGTGGCATCAGAGGGGCGGTGATCTTCCCATTGCACTTCCCTAACCCAGGTTCCCCTCTGGACTGTTCTGCTTTCTCCCTGCTTCCCTGGACTTAAATTCCAGGTTTGCTTGCTTCCTGAACTGCTGACATCTAAGAGGATGTCACCAGGTTCCCTTGAACTATGCCCTGACTCTCTGGGCCTTTTGCTCCTTCTGCTCAGTCCCAACTCCTAAGAATGCTGCTGGGTCAGAAAATCCTGTCCCTGCTTGTCCCAGCTAAGAAACAGTATGTGCGATGGCCCCAAGGACATAAGGAGCCTGGAATGTCAAGGGGACAGGAGAAGAAGTCCAGGGTGGCCGCAGTCGAGAGAGTTAGGGGGTCAGTGACCAGAGATGATGCTGAAAGATGGGCAAGGGCCAGATGTCACAGGGTCTTTTGTTCCACTTACAGATTCTTAAAGATCGATAGAAAACCATTCAGTTGCATAGAGCACGAATAATTTCTGACCAGATTTTCATAAAAAATGTTGTATGAAGTATAGAGAATGTAAAAGATATGAATGAGAGAAAACCAGTTATGAATTGTGCAGATGGAAGATTAAGGTGGTAGAATTAAGGTGGTAAAGAGGGAGAGATGCAATTGAAACAGGGAGAATTAGGAGGCAAAATCCATAAGACTTACTAATGACTTTGTTAGAGATTTTGAGGGAACAGCATCAAAGATGACCTCCAGGTTTTTGGCTTGAACGTCTGAGAAACTGAGTCACAGATAAAGCAGACACTGGAGGAGGACTAAGTTTGAGGAAGAAATAACCAGTTTTTGAGCTTGAGATGTGTTTGAGACTGCTGGGTGATGATTTACCAGAAGTCAGCTGGATATAAATTCTGGAAAACATTGAATAGAAGAATGGGCTGAGTTGATAGATAAAAATGGTGTAGTCGGCCAGGCGCGGTGGCTCACACCTGTAATCCCAGCACTTTGGGAGGCTGAGGAAAGCAGATCACGAGGTCAGGAGTTTGAGACCAGCCTGGCCAACATGGTGAAACCCTGTCTCTCCTAAAAAATGCGAAAACAAGCTGGGTGTGATGCATGGTGGTGCACACCTATAGTCCCAGCTACTCAGGAGGCTGAGGCAGGAGAATCGCTTGAACCTGGGAGGTGGAGGTTGCAGTGAGCCGAGATTGTACCACTGCACTCCAGGCTGAGTGACACAGTGAGACTCCATCTAAAAAAAAAAAAAAAACAGATGTTGTACCAGTTCCTATCACTGCTACACTGCTATACAAAATTGACACTTGTCACAATCTATCTGTTGGTGGCCTTAAGCAACACAGATCTATTATTTCACAGTTCTAAAGGTTAGAAGCCCAAATGGGTTACATTTTATTAAAATCAATCTGTTAGCAGAGCTGCATTCCTTCTGGAGTCTCTAAGGGATAATCTATTCTCTTGCCTTTCTCAGCTTCTAGAGGTCACCTGCACTGTGTACTCCTTGGCTTATGGCTCCTTCTTCCATCTTGAAAGCCAGCAGCACAGTGTAGCATCTTGAAGTCAATCTCTCTCTCTCCCTCTCCCTCCCTCTCCTCCCTCTCCTCCCCTTCTCTCTCTGACTTCTGCTTCCATTGTTACATCCCCTTCTGTGACCCTTACCTTCTGACCTCCCTCTTATAAGGATCTTTGCACTTACATGAAGCCCATTCACATAATCCAGAATAATCTCCCCATCTGAAGACCCTGAATGTAATCACATCGTCATTTAACCATGCATTTTGCCATGTAAGATAATATATTAACAGGTTCCCGGATTTGAATGTGGACATCTCTAGGGACCACTGTTCTGCCTGCCACACGCACGTGTAGGGACATGACTCTGTAAACGCTTACTGAATAGGTGGTTTTAAAAAAGGAATGCAATTTTTAAGTGGGATGTTGTTTTCCCCTAATCTGATAGGATCAAACTTGGAAACATAGGGGGATTTAATGGATGAGCCAAGGGAAATGATGAAATGTAGAGTAGTGCTGAAACCAAGTTGTTTTTAACAAAAAAAGTTTTACATGTTTTGCTCCTAAAAAATTATCCCTTTTGAACACATATAGGAAAGGTAACTTATGCCTAAAGCCTGTCATCTTAGAAATTGGTTCAGCTTTTTTCAGGAGACAGTCTAAGCATGACTTTGGTAAGTGTAATATATGGTGTATCAACCTCAGTTAAGCACCATTCAGTAAAAGGACAGCTATTCCTGGTCTTCTCTCTCTGGCTACTCACATCTTGACTGACATTGTTATAGCCTCAATACACAGAATACAAAGTCACCATGAAGATGATGTCTGTCATGGTTACATCCAATGAGCTACTTGTGGAAGCTTTGTTTCCTGCCCCTATAACTGGTATCTTTTGGTTGAGAAGTTTTAGTGCCCAAGAAAGTTGTCCTTCCGTCAATGGTTCTAAAGGCGTAGTACTTCCTTGTAACCTGGTTATTTTAGGCTCATCATCGCCACTGGACAAACACGCAAAAGAAGGGTTAGTGGGGTTTTTTATTTTTAATTAATTTTTTCTCCTTGTCTTATGGTGCTGAGGGTTAGTGTTTAGGATGATGTATTTGACTTTGACTATTAAAAGACAATAGGATGCTGCCACAGAAGTGGAAGGGAGGCATATGGATGGAATCCAGGCAATCCTCTGGATGCTGCCTTGCAATACCTTATACACTGATGACTCATGCAAACTAAACAGGTAGATCCACCAGGGCTCAGAATATACACATGTTAGAGAACCCCACACAAAGGGAAGTCAAAGTAGCAGGGGGATGAAGGAAGTCATAAATATTCAGTTAGCACTGGTGACAGATAACAGAACTAGTCTTTGCAGCTATTACTCATTTTTCCTTCTTTGCTATGCAATACATATATTAAATGTTTTATCTGATTTTCCTTCTCTTTCCTCTGCCTTCCTCCACTGTCTTATATGGTGCATATTGGTGACACTTATGCCATTTAGCCATAAAGTGGAAAACTACTGATGAGACACCACAATGGAATGAGAGGAGACATGGACCTCACTCACATAATCTAGGCTTGGAGATGAATGGGGTAACTGGTAAGACTTTGGGTTATCTTCCTTTAGGAAGAGAAGGTTAATGCACTTTTGACGTGTTAAGAAAGCTAACTTTGAGGCATTTTTTGAACTGTCAAGATAGAAATGAAGATATGGTGAATTTTAGGCAACAATCAAGAAGTGGACTATAAGGGTACACGTAGATTTTTGTTGGTGGTGGTTGTTATTGCGCAAAACACATTTCCCTCCCAAGAGGACCTTGAATTCCTTCTTGAAAATTATTCCCCTCCATTGTGTATTTAGTCTTAGCAAGGAAACTGGGTTGATCTTGGGGGAAAAGGGAAGAATAAATGTTCATTATCAGTTACACCAAGTATAGATATGTCTATTGCTATATTTGGAGAATAAACTCAAGATTTTCATAATATCAATAAGGAATGTCTGACTTCATTACTATAGAAGGAAAGTACATACAGTTTATAATTTCTATATAGATAAGTCAGACATAAATGCAGATGCATCAAAATCAAAGGTTATGGACTAGGGTTGTGTTAACTCTAATATCTTTTCAACAAGGAATTGAGGAAATCTTAATCCACATGTGGTTATGTATGTTTTTCTAATTTGATTTTCTCTTCTGTTTTCATTGTTCAGTATCCCTGATCTCTGTGTGTCTCTCTATCCCAACAATTTAGTCCTTCTATTATAATAGTTAATAGAAATCATGGCAAATTCTATCTTTCACAGTAGTTACCCAAAATTCAGCAGCTATGTTTCTCAAACTCTAGTTACCTCTGTTCTTAACCACACAGAACTTAGGAAGACTCATTCTTCTACCAGCATACTCATAAAATTTCTTCCCCTTACTTCTTGCCTGAAATACAGGTTTGGCAAATGCCTTTTCGTTATCCTACTGATCTCTCCCTCTACCCTTCTCTGAGCCCTCTCCAAACTGTCATCATACTCTGCCAAATACCCAATGGGATCCTCTCTGCCCAGATACCATTTGCATTTCTCCTAAGCACATAGTGGCCAGCACCTGGTGTTTTACAGTTTGACAATTTTACGCCCACAGTTGGGTACACCTCTAAAAGCACCTTGCCCAGCTCTGACAGGAAGGTAAAATGGGCATTCTCCAGGGCACCTTCTTTAATTTTTCTCTTAATGGCAATTTTCAATCCTTTGCTTAGGTGGATGGTGGGCATTTACCTGCCGTCTGATATGAATAAAAGGGAGAAATTATTGTTCCACTTCCTCTGGCATTACCAATCTTTCTCAGTTGTTGAATTGCTTCCATAAACATGCTTCCAGGCAAGTGAGCTGATTATTTGGCCTGTACAGGAATGAGACATTTGGATATGAAATCAAATCCCCAGTCTCTTTTTTTCACAATTATGCTTTGGTCTAATCATTCTGATGAGAGAAAGAAAGTAAGACTTTTTAAATGGAGCTAGAGACTTCAGAGATAGATATAAAGTATTACAGCTTCAATGATCATTAGAAACTATCCGATCCAAACCATGCATTTTAAAAATGAGGAAACTGAGGCTCATTGAATGGAAGTATCTTTCCCACAGCTCGTTAGGGAGAGAAAAGACTATTCTCACATTCATTCTGCTACCAGGCACTGTTTCTCTATCCTACAAGATATAGAGAGTATCAGCTTAGGAAATTCTAAAGTGTGCATTCGATATAGTCTAGCTCTTGTTACACCAATCTACTTAAGTTTTGGTAAGATGTGAGGATAATACCTCTTCTTAAAAAATTTTTTTTTTCAAAAGAAGAGGACAGCAAAAAAGCTTACTTAACCTTATGGCTCCCTGGCTTCCATGATGTTTTGCTTTCATCTTCCCTCCCTAAGCAATGATTTCCAGCTATTGTACTCATCGTCTCCAAAATGACCATGCCCATCCTTCCTGTGTTCCCACCTCATCCCTGGAAATACCCTCTCCACTACCAAGCATCAGTGACTATCTGATTTCCAAATCCCATGACTCCTCTATTTCCTTTCCTCTTCCTTTTTCCTTTCCCTTTCCCCTTTTTTCTCTTTTCTGACATCTCTTCTCTTCTCCTTCCTTCCTTCCTTCCTTCCTTCCTTCCTTCCTTCCTTCCTTCCTTCTTTTTGATGGAGTCTAGCTCTGTTGCCGAGGCATGATCTTGGCTCACTGCAACCTCTGCCTCCTGGGTTCAAGTGATTCTCCTGCCTCAGCCTCCCGAGCAACTGGGATTACAGGCACCCACCACCACGCCTGGCTAATTTTTGTATTTTTAGTAGGAATGGGGGTTTGCCACGTTGGCCAGGCTGTTGTTGGGCTGGGCGTGATGGCTCACACCTGTAATCCGAGCACTTTGGGAGGCTGAGGTGGGCGGATCACCTGAGGTTGGGAGTTTGACTCCTCCATTTTCATTGTTTTCACCTCCTGTCTGCAACTGGCAATAATAATTTATTCCACCATCTCTTCCCTGAGTCAGACACATATTCTTTGGTATGTCACTTTTCAAAAATAGTTAAAATTTTTTTTTACTGTAGAATGCTTGAGAATTAGAGAAAAGGACCAAAGTGTGACATATTCCCATGTTTCTAATGAAACAACAATTATTCATTTGATAGATTTCCTTCTGGGCTATTTTCATATTGCACATATGTTATCTCAATTATTTTTTGTATTTCTGCATGTTTTCATGCTTTTAATTTTTGCATAATATTCAACAGAGTGTTCATACCTTAAGTTATGATGATACTTGATATCCAAAACAAAGAATAAAATTTATATCCATGATGTCCTGAATTACTCTAAGAAGAATCCCAAATTGAGAGTTAAGTACAAAATGTGGTGACCTGAAGTTGACCTTCCAGTGAATCAGTAAATAATTCACATCACTGAATAGAGAATAACTTAGTTTTATAAAAGAAATATTTCATAAATCTGAAATACGTTGGAATGAGAATCAGGTTTTTCCAGAATGCCTTTACATTCCTCCAGGAGGCTGAATAATCGCTCTCCCAAAGATGTCCACGTCCTAACTCCTGGAACCTGAGAATATGTTACCTTACATGGAAAAAGGGACTTTGCAGCTGCAGTTAGGAATCTTGAGATCTGAAGATTATCTTGGATTAGCCACAATGAGCTCAGTGTAATCACAATGGACCTCATAAGAGGGAGATAAGAGGGTGAGAGAAGGTACTGTGACCACGAAAGCTGAGGTTGGAGTGAGAGGCTTTAAAGATGGAAGGAGCCATGAGCAGAGGCATGTGGGCAGCCTCTGGAAGCTGGAAACGACAAGGAGAGAGATTTTCCCCTAGAATCTGTAGCAGGGACATGGATCCCCCGCACCTTGATTTCAGCACAAAAGGCACATTGGGACTGACCTCCAGAACTATAAGCTGTAAATGTGTGTGTCCTTAAGCCACTAGGCTTGTAGGAATTCATTACAGCAGCCACAGGAAACTAATCGAATCCCCTCCACCCTGACAGGCAAGGCTCTAGGTACTCCATAAAAATCACCCATGACTTTGCTCTGGTGGCTTCCTCATTCCTTCAGAATGCTACCTCTCACCCGGCATTCCACGGCTTCTCTTCATTTTGCTACTTACGGCTCATGCCTGGGCTTTTTCTGTAGACGCAGCTCCTCCGGGTTTAGCTTCGTGAGCCAGATTGCCCTCAGCCTGGATGCTCTCTCTTGAAAACTCAGCCCTCGTCTCTTCAATGTTTGGCCTTAGTACCTGGAATTCTAGCCCAGGAACAGTGCTCAGCTAAGCACCAAAGTGGGAGGTGAGACGATGGTTTCCAGACGGGTAAATTTCATAACCCCAGAGTTTTCCTGATTTTTAGACCTATACATCCAGTAACTTATTAGGCATGCTACCATAGATGCTTAAGCTCAACACATCTAAAACTGAACTCATGATTTCCCCAAATCCTGCCCCTTCTCCTGTAATACAATCCTGATTACTGGCAACACCTAGTCATCTCATCCGCAAGCCTCAGACTTCCATTAGATCTCTCTGACTTCCTAAGGCGTACACTCTATTTTCCTGCTCCTACACAGAAAGCTGCTCAGATGTTCACTTTGGGATATTTTTAGTTTGCTCAACCATCAGGAGCCCTGGTTAGAGTAGACCTTGGCTATTATTTTCATATAATTGAGCTACCATGATCTTTTAATAAAAGTTATACATTATATACTCATAATATTAAAATTGGTTGATCAATTAATAAAGCAGATCAGAATGACTCACCATATGATTAGAAAACTGCATTGGGCCTTCGTTGGTCTAAACATGGGATCTGCCATCTCCAACTACGGATACTTTCAGATTCATCTGGAGATCACAGCAAATCATCCTTTTAAGATTAGGTCAGTATTACAGAAAGAAGTTGTTCCTATTATCATGTTACTCTGATGACAAAACTTAAAATGATCATTCTACATAACAATACAGGCATTGATATTCTGATCATACACCAAAAAAGGGGTGGCATTTCACAGGTGACACCTCCAGTGCTCAAAAAGTATCACCAGGTTAAGACAATATATTAAACTTGGATCTTAGAGGCTCCCTAAGTGATCACTCAATGACTTTGTTTTGTAGGGACCCACTGGCTTCCCCTGCCTTATTCCCACCCTCAAATTAGTGAGAATTCTATCTTCAAAAAATTTCTGGTCCTGTGCATTTTGTCCTATAGAGAATGAGATTCTTGAAGATCACACCTGATCTTTACTAACAGACGAGTACTTAGAAAGTGCAGATATTATGGAAATGCACAAACCAAGTTTCTTTTGGACTGTAGACTAGAAAGTATGTAATTTTTATTTTTTCACAAAGGACACAAAGTTTTATAAACTATCTGTTTATAAAAGATAGTCTCATTGCCAAAAAGAAGAGAGAAGTACAAAGTAATAGAGATATATAATAAATACCATCTTAAATCCACCACTGAGATTTAGTCCCTGTTCACATTTCCTTTATATTCTTCCAGGATTTTGTCTAAGTAGCGAGTCACTCAAAGGCTTTTGTCTGTGCCAGAGATGGGGAAAATGAAACAGAGAAGCTAAAAGATTCAAAAATAGGAGAAGCAATCTCCTATTTGTGCTGTGGCAGCAAACATCAGGAATGAGGTCCCAGAGCCATGCATAATACTGCCTAATGTAATTAGGAAGCCAAACCTGTCTGTTGCCTTCTGCCACTGGGAACCCTCAAACTATGCAGCTTAAAAAAGAAAAGAAAAAAGAAACGGGCACAGTATCTTTCTTTCAATTCACTGAGGACTGAGATATTAGACCCTAACCCACGGAGAATTGATGTAGCCCTTGATTTACTAGAGAAATCTGCTGGGAAACATTTTGTTTCTCATCACCACCACCGACAGATTCATGCTTAGAACAAGGCTGTTTTAGGTTTCAGAGGGAATATTTTCCCTAAATTCACCCACAGAATAATTGTCCTTAAAATGAAGTTACAAAAGGTGAGAGGAACCTTAGGAGGTACTTGAGCTGACATATACTCAGCTGCAGCCATTATCAAGGAGGGGGTGTGATCCCATCCCCGCTCCAGACCTCGCTTCTCTCCTCTGCACGGGGGGCTCGCGATCCATGTTCAAACACTTCACAGGATGCTTCCCCAAATAACAGCTCCTAAGTGGGCCTGCGGCCACTCCCAGGCAAGTACACTCATGCACAAATATCAGGAATTATCAGCACTCCTGGGGCCATAATCATACGCATCACCTCAGAGTGGAGACATTTACTGGGGGACACACCCGCTCTTCTCTTCCCCTGCAGTTCTGTTCAGATCACAGAACCCACACCTGCTGCACACACATACTGAAATACGCTTGCCTTCTCCTTAGCCTGACCTACTGCTTCCTGCAGCTTTCTGAATCAACCAGCTCAGTGAACCAAACATCTGCATGTGACTGATGCACGTATAGTTCCCCCAGAACAGTAACACACGTGAAAACCCAGCCAAAAGAGAAAGAAAAAAAAGGCAAAGAGAATACGCATCTTTGAAAGCTTATTTTTCACTCAGCCCACCCTGATTTCTTTTAGGCAGAGGGCCAATGCTTCTCCAAGCATCAGGTCTAATTTTCTTATCCTGACACCCAGGTTCTCCATCACCTAATTCCTATCAATCTATCTCTTTCTCACTGTCATTCTCCCTTGTCCACTTTCCCCAACCCAGATGTCATTCCTTCCTTTATTTTCAGCCAAGACTGCCCAAAATTCCTGAAAGATCCATGCCCTCTGAAACCACTACACCTTGACCCACACAGACTCATCTGTCCCTCTGGGACCCTTCTATCTCCATTAACACCATCTCATCCTTTGAACAACCCATACATCCCTCCATCTAGAGAGACTTTGTCACTCCAGGGTAGACAATGTGCTCCACTTTCTACTTCTGTATTTTTTTTTTTAAGAAATAGGGTCTTGCTCTGTCACTCAGGCTGGTCTCAAACTCCTGGCCTCAAGCGACCCCCCAACCTCAGCCTCCAAAAATTCTGGGATTATAGGCGTTAGCCATTGTTCCTGGCCAGCTCCACGCTTCTTATACTTACCTGTCAAAACACCCAGCCACTGAATTCTAAGGTCGATTTAATTACCTGGATCTCTCATTGTTGATGGAGACTGTGCCTTCCATCTTGGTTCTACAGGTACTTGGCACATGGTGGAAGTCAGTAAATGCCTATTGCAAATAAAAAGGAAAAGGAAGGGAGAAAGGGAGGGAGGTAGTTCAAGGTAGACGGAGTACGTTTTAGTTTTGTTAGGATGAAACTGGATATTGTGGCAGAAAAATAACCAAAATAATTCCTCATTTCTGTAGGAGAGAAAATATAAATACATGTAGGTGTGTACACGTACACATATGTGTATACATCTGTACAAATGCATATGCATATACATATATGTATGTGTTGCTGCATTCCTGCATATATGCATGCACACGTGAGCATATATGTAAATATGGGTGTGCCCATTTGCATACATATGTGTGCATAAATGTGTATGCATATTTTATGTCTATGTACACATACAAGTGTGGGCACACATGTTCTGGTCTTCTTGGCTCATCTATCACTCTATGCACAGAACCTGCAGTACACACAAATAAAATTAATGTGATCACAACTTAAAGGGACAGATAAGGACTTTTAACCAATTTTCAGCAAATGGTTATTAATGTTTACTTTCGGAACCACATGCACAGCATGTGCAGCTGGTGACTCTGCATGGGCCACCTGCTACCTAGTGCTTTTTCAATCATGCCTGATTACAACGATGAGGGAGAAAAACACCAGATAGCTCAGCCTGATATGTTTTTTATCATTCAGTCTGTGTTTGGGTAGAGGAGTTCAAACCACGAATGTCAGCAGTGTGTAAGACAGCGTGGGGCTTGGGCCACCTGCCGCAGCAGACCCCTGGCTTAGTTTCCATGTGCTGCCTTAGCGTGGCAGAAAGCAGATTCCAACTGGCCACAGCAGGTGACGGGAGCTGAAGCTCAGCCCTTCCTGAAAGCAACCCATGCCCTCGAGGATGCTGACGGTGATCCGAGTACATTTTCCAGCTCCCTTGTTCTGGGTAAATAAATGTTTAAGAAGAAACAAGCACCAGCAGCGATCCCCAGCACTTCATGAAGACCAGGATACTGATACTCCCTTCCCGTCGGATGGCACTCCACAGTTTGTTTGCATTTCATTTGGTGTTTATAACAATAGAGGAAGAAAGACAAAATGTTTTTGTTTTAATACATGAAGAACCTGAGATCGGAAGAGGTTAAGTTAATTTTCCAGAATTATCTATGCTAAGCTTTGAAAAGCCATGTTTATTACAGATCAGATGTTTACTCTAAAACAAAAGTGAGGAATAGCAGAAAAACAATGGTCTTAGAGGTCAAAAGGCTATAAGTTTGTCCACATACATCTCTATGATCCCAAGCCAGTCATTTACTTTCTCTGAGCCTGATATTTTCATCCATAAAGTGGAACCACTTGTCTTTTGCATATCCGAGGAGATGGTGCCCATGGATGAGCACTGAGAATTACAAAGGGCTAACTCCTGTAAGGGATGAGTCCCGTCATGGTGACCAGTTATCCTCTGCTGTGAATTTTGTTCTTCAGAGGCCAACCTGACAGAGTTTGAAGCCTGAGGTTGGATTCATAGGAGCACTGGAATACATCAGCTCCAAACATTCACAAATCAGGAGCTGATTTCTTCTCCTCTTGAAACCTATCATCTGTTAGCTAAAATAGCTTTGGTTGCTTTGATTCCAGATAATAACACTTAAAGTTTTAATGAGAGATGAGCATGTTCATTAAAAAACAAGTCAAATGAAACTAAAAAAAATTCATTTACTTGGAAATCCATGCCTGTAATGAAGTCATACTATTGTGCAGACAACAGTGGAATGATTAGGTCTGATTAAAAAAAAAAAAAGTTGTCACCAGCACCCTATGTAGAAAGATTTTTTTTTTCAATTTCCAGGAGAGTTGTGTTCATTTTAAATTGGTTGTGAGGCAGCCAGGTGGGAGGGGTTTCCCAGAAGAATTCCAACCAGCCAGCGCACTGGGAAGGGTGTGCACTGGGGTGGAGCCACAGAAGTTGGAGCCCTTTGCGGTGGGGAGGAGCCTGGCCCCACCTCTTTCTGGGTGGAACTGGAGATTCAAACTGAGAGGCAGTAAGCAAACTAGATGAACTCTGGCCTTGAGGAGTCCCTGTTTCCCCTTTTTTCTTTTCACCCAATAAAACCCTGCTTTACTCACCCTTCAAACCATCTACCGACCTGAATTTTCATAGCCATGGGACGGACAAGGACCTCGTCTTTAGGTGAACTAAGGAAAAGCCCTGCGGCAGTTGTGTGAGTTTATTAACACAAGTTACACAGAAACACGTTATCCACGTCAGGCCAGCCTCTCCATGCCTATTTGATGGAAGTGCGGGCAAAATGTAAGAAGAATAACTCTGCTGCATTTTGGATTAAAAGGATTTTTGTGGACTAGCGCAATTATTTATTTACTGTACCTATAGGCAAATTTATTCATGAATGGTAGCTCAAAATGTTGCAAGTAGACATCAGCTATTTTCAGAACAGCTCGGGGAGATGTTCTGAACAGCCACTGAGAAGAGGCTTAGGAAGGGGGATCCCTCTGCAGCTGCTCCGGGTACTTGGCACATGGCCAGATGGGATCCCACACCCTGCATCTGCCATGGCCTTTCAAAGAAAAGAAAATGTTTCACCCATGCATCGAACATGTTTCTTCTATACCGGACAGTCATAATTTGGGTGTTTACAGGTCAGGGAGTGACTGTGATGCATTTCCTAACTTTTATTCTCTGCTGTAGCTATGTAAGATGGGGAGTCTTTAGCTGTGTGCTCTAAAACACAGAAATAACCTGACCCCAGCCCTGTTACTGTGGCGGCTTGGTTGGCCTTTAGAGGTTAACATTCAAATCCTCAAAAGGAAGAAAATCGTATGAGAGAATAACATCTTCAGATATTGAAGCAGAAAGAATATTAAAGGATATGTATTTAGAAAAAAAGAGAGGAAAAAATCTTCATTGTTCATGCTTTCCCAAAAATGTACTGATTATTTTAATTTAGATCAGATCTGACCCCACCCCTACGTTTCTGTTATCTTTGCTACTAGAGTAGATATGACCCTGGGCTGGAACTGATCTGTCGCTAGAGGAGATAAGATCAGACCTGGTCCACCTGGCAGGTGTCAAGTGCAAACAGTCAGAGGCAGAAGTGAGGGTGAAGAATTTGGAATTGAAGGCTGGGCCAACACCAGAGCTTAAGAAAATAATTAATACTCCAAGGGTGAAGCCAGTTGGAAAGCAGAGGAAATTGAACTCAATATAGACAGAGGGTGCCTAAGAATTATTGAACCTGAACAGCCTCGTGTGTGCCCAGCTGAGCTGTCCTATTTACTGTCCATGGTTTGGCAATCAGGAAACCCATGATCCTGAGAAAAGGCTGAAAAGAGCCTTTAGGCACCAAAGGTTAGAATTAACCAAGTACCCGACCTGTAGAGATTCTGACTTAGGGTGGGCCCAGGAATCTGCGGCCAACCCTTGAAAAACATTATACGGAATGACAATATTAGATTTCACTCCCAAACAAGCAGCTCAGCTGCAGTGCCTCTAAAGGTGTAAGTTAGGATAAAAAGGAAGTGAAGTCAAGGTGTGTATGGATGTACAGTATCCAATAGTTTCACCTGAAGGCTGAAACAAGGTCAGGAAGCCAGCGGGTGAAAAATAGAAGTTAGTTTACAATTCTGGGCTTTAGTCCCAAGACAATTCAATCAAGAGAGACCTGGCAGCTATTATGATGTGATGGCTCTGTCCAAGCTGCTGTCCACTTCCCACCCAAGTCTAAAGAGCCCTGACATTTTTTCAGCTGTGTGGTTACACAGAGGACAAGAACTGTCTTGAAAGAAGGCTGCAGTTGAGTGCCTGGTGCGGAGGGTCAGACCTAATGTAGGTTGTCAGGAGGAAGTCAGAAGGGAAGAAAAGAGAAGCCCAGCAGGTGAGGAGGGAACAGCAGTTCCGCTCTCCCCAGCAGACCGATGCATTCTCTGAAGCCCTTTCTGTCCTAGACATTCCAGCCTGGGGGCAAAGATACCCTCTTTTAGTTGGATTTTGGTTCTGCCACGTTGGTGGGGACCAAGGGCCCTACGACAGCTGTGGGTAAGGTGTGGCAATAGTGGAAAAGCAGAACAATGAAAGGTATGTTTGGTAGACACTGGGCTGGACTTGGCTTCCACTGAGATTAAAGTTGACAAATGGGGAGGATGTGTTACACACTGTATGGGTTAAGAGCACAATTCCTGCAGTTGAACTGAGTTTGCAAATCTTGGCTTGGGCAACCATGGGCAAAACACTGGAACCTCAAATATTCTATCAGTAAAATGTAGATAACTATAGTTTCTACCTTTGGGATTTTGTGGGGATTAAACATGATAAGGTAAAGGGACTGGACATTACTAGGCAGAGGTTAATTAGGTAGATGGCTATATTAAGCAGTTTGTTCTTGGTACTTATAGTCCTTCATTAATCCACCCTCCTCCTCTTCAAGCACTCTCAGACCATAGACTCATACCTCTTCATATATGTACATGACGCATTTGGCTCCAGGTTTTAACACTCCAAACCAACTTAACTTTAAAATGAAGCTTCTTGCAAGATTCATTTATACTCTGTCTTTTCTTCACCTATCAGTCACTCTACTAACCCTTCCCGTAATCCATTCTTGCCAGGGTCTCTGAAGATTTAATTGCGAAACACACAGGCACCCATCAGGAGGTTTCATTTAGGGCTCCCTGCCATCCCTGGGTCTCAGCCATCCTTCCGTCTTGAAACTGTTTCCCTCCTTGCTGCCTACTCTACAGGTTTACTTGTTTCTCCATCCCACAAGTCAATCGTATCTTCTCCATATGTCTTGAGACCACCCCCTACTGTATCCACACTTTCACTGCTTTCATCCAGGGATCCACATTTCTCACCCATGTGTGTCCTTCTTGGGGTCATTTCTCCAGATTGTGATGCTGGCCTCCTTAACTTTACAATGTAAAATTGTCCAGTGTCCAGAAGGCTCTCTATCTTTCCTTACCTCCAAGACACACCCCTAAAATCCATCAAATCACAAGAAAGATTTTATTTCTTTTCTTAAATTTTTTTTTAAGAGATGGGGTCTCACTCTGTTGCCCAGACTGGAGAGCAATGGTGTGATCACAGCTCACTGCAGCCTCTAACTCCTTGGCTCAAGTGATCCTCCTGCCTCAGGTCCTGAGTAGCTGGGACTACAGCTGTGCACCATCATCCCCTGCAAAAACAAATACACACACACACACAGTAGACATAGGGTACCACTACATAGCACAGTCTGGTCTACAAGATTTTATTTCTAAGGTGTAAATTTTTAATGTTTCCTGTCCCACCCTTACCCCCAGTTGTTCACATTTCAGCAAACGACTTCACCATTGGCAGAGTTGTCCAGGCCATAAAGCTAGGACTTACCTGTAATTAAATGCTTTCCCCTACAACCATATCCAAGTTGTCAGAAGACAGAATAGTGCTCCCTCCAGAGTATACCCACTTCTTGACGCCTCTCCTACCACCACCAAAGTCTCAGCCACTGTGGTTTCCCTTCCAGACAACTGCCACATGCTGGTCTCTCCACTCCCACTCTTACCTACCTGCAATCCATTCTCCATCTAGTAGTCAGAGTCAGGCCATGTCATCACACTGCTTACTGTCCTTAACTGTCTTCTTCGAACGTCTTCAATGAACCTCACAGCCTTCCAAGAGCAGACTCCTGATCACACCTTCCACATCATTTTGGGTCACTTTCTTCTCTCTCGCTGTGCTCCAGCCTCCCTGGTCTTTTAGTTTCCGCAACAGGTCAAGCTCCTCTCCCATCTCAGGGCATTATGTTACTTGGAACATCCTTCCACAACATTCTTCACTCCACTCTGTGTATGAATGGATATTTCTCAGCTTTCAGGTCTAGAATGAATGACACCTTTCAATGACACCTTCTTAAAGAGATCTTCTCTGAACATGCTACGCAAAGTCTCTTCCCATCATGCACAATTCTCAATGCCAGAATCGTAATTCCATCATAGCACTAATAACAAATTGTACTTACTTTACTCATCAAATTGTTTTACTTTCAGGGTCTGCCCCACTGCATTCCTTTTAGAATATAAGTTGCACAAGGAGAGGGATCCTTTCCATTTGGTTCACCTTTATATCCTCAATGCCTACCACTGTACCTGGTACATAGGAAGGCTCCTTAAATACTTGTTAAGTGGCCAAATGAATTAAACTTATTAAAAATATCAGTGATCTCCAGAAAATACACAGCACAAGTCAAACCCTTTGGCAAATAAGACCCCTGCCCACCTAATCAGCCCCTTCTCTCACACACAAACATCTCTTTGTATAATCCTGGAACTGTCAGAGGCATTCCGACCAGAGCAGCTTCGTCTTGAATAAGGGCAGGGTAAAATGAGGGTGAGACTGACTGGGCTGCATTCCCAGGAGGTTAGGCGTTCTTAGTTACAGGATGAGAGAGGTCAGCAGGACTGGTATCACAAGATACAGGACATAAAGACCCTGCTGATAAAACAGGATGTGGTAAAGAAGCTGGCCAAAACCCACCAAACTCAAGACGGTGACAAAAGTGACTTTTAGTTGCCTTCACTGCTTGTTATATGCATTAACATGCTAAAAGACATTCCCACCAGTGCCATGACGATTTACAAATTCCATGGCAATACCTGGAAGTTAACCTATATGGTCTAAAAGGGAGAGGAACTCTCATTTCTGGGAAATCCCTGCTTTCCCAGAAAACTCATCAATAATCTACCCCTTGTTTAGCGTATAATCAAGAAATAACCATAAAAATAGCCAATCAGCAGTCCTCAGGGTTGCTCTGCCTATGGAGTGGCCATTCTTTTGTTTCTTTGCTTCTCTAATAAAGTTGTTCGCACTTTATTCTATGAACTCTCAAATTCTCTCTTGTGTGAGATCCAAGAACCCTCTCTTGGGGTCTGGATTGGGACCCCTTTCTGGTAACACAAATGCAGCCATATCAATCCGGAGGCAATCTCTTGATGAACAGCCTCTTCTCAGGACACTACTTTCACCTGAAATCTTCTGCCTATGCCTTGTCCTTGAGAACTCAGGCATTATCTCATTTGTGATTTCAATCGTCCCCCAGCCCACCCCAAGGGTGCTAACTCATACCTTCATGCCCCTCATATTCACTCTACTGTGGCATGGCCCCCTATTTAGAACATTTGTCTCTCCCAACCCTGCTTTCCTGTAGACTGTGTGTGCCTCAGGGACATATTATTTGTCACTGTTATTACCAGAATCTAGTACCTGACATAGCACAAAATTGGTGCTCAGAAAAAAATATTGTCTAATAAATTGAAAAATGAATAAATATGCTTGTTTGTAAGGCTCTCAGAATAACTGTCTTTGACTACTCATTTTTAGTCTTGCTGGAATCAGTATGTTGATAATTTTAGGCTAGAAATACAATATGGCATATAGGGTGAATTAACATGATCTAAGCCATGGTACTAAAATTATACATAATAGCATAATTATACCTGGTATCAGATAATTAGATGTGATAAGTGACTTTAAAAGGTTTTAGGTGCATTTTCACTAATGGTTGATTCTTGGTAATCTTGGCCATTTTTAATATTGCCAATTGACATGTAACATGGTGAGGATCCATTTTAATTTTGAGAGCCTCATATTCTACAGCATGATGTCGTTCTCTCTAATGGTACAGCAAGTGCTGCTGTATACATTCATTACACTGGACAGCATCAGTAAAAGGTAAGTGAAGAATAATCTCCAAGGACTGCTATAGTCCCAGCAAGACAAGTGTGTATAAGTGCGGTGTTCGTTTTAGCCTAAGGACTATTAGTTTTCAAATAATTTCAACCTTAATCTTTCCCTTGCCGGGTCTCATATCAATTCCATCAAACAATAAGAAATATAATCTAATCTACCCTTTTGTGCCCTCCAAGGTTGAAGCTCTACTCCTCTGGTATCCCCTGTGGGCATGGTAGAAAACCCTAAAGGCTGAGAAATTACTGTTGAGAGACTCATGGATCCAGCTGACATAGGAAATGCACATCTTTGCATACAGCCTATAATTCACCAACAATTTCTTTTTCTGTCTTTTTTTTTTTTTTTTTTTTTCCTTTTTGTGGAGAACGGGGTCTCGCTGTATTACCCAGGCAGGTCTCGAACTCCTGGGCTCAAGCTATCCTCCCGCCTCTGCCTCCCTGAGAGCTGGGATTACAGGCGTGAGCCACCACGCCCGGCCATCACCAACAATTTCTGCAGAGAAATATTAAGATTGCACTACATTGGAAGTAACCTGGAAGATATTCTAGGGATTCTAAGACTATGCAGTTCCTGCCCTTCCCCTTTTTGTTGCCATTTAAAAATTATTTAGCACTCCTGTGTCATTCAAATTCAATTCAAATGGTTCAGAAAATTTTGAGGAACAGATGGCTATTTAGAGGTGTGGGCACGGTAAAGTCAACCTACAGGAGGTATTAAGGCACCGAGAGATTAGCAACAGCAGCAAGTCATTATCACCTTTAGGTCTGAAGGGGACTAGAGGGGAAGGGTTACTGGGGCCATGGAGGAGGGAGCCCAGGACAACACCTGTAGCTATGGAGGTCAGAGTGACTTCTAGAAATGATGCTCAAAATGAGGAAGAAAAATTTCTTCCTCCTAAGTGTCTGGGTGATGAATCCTGGGTGTCCATAGAGGATCAACTTCTGGGCACAGAAAGGTGGTATGAAGGAGAGACAAAGAACAACCAGAACATTTCCACAATTCTCATTACCGTGGTATCCCTACACACTTTCTCCTTAACCTTCCTCATTTCCAAGGTATCTTTTGCCACCATATGGTTCTGAAGACCCCTCTTTGAGGACCAGCAGCCTAGAAAGATGCAATTTAAACTGAATGTCCCTTTAATGTCCCTTTTGTGATCTTTGTTATTCAGATTGTTTACATAGACCAAGGGTCACCAATTACTTTGCCCCTAGAGCTAGATTCTGGAATGCCAGGAAATTGCTTTCAGTGATACTGCAAATTAAAAAGCAGAGTCACAGAACCTCAAAAGACATTGATTATTCAGCCTGCTACTTGACTGGGGAGGTCAGATGCCTCCCATATTAACTCTCCTATCTGTAAACTCAGCTCAGTGTTTTTCTCTAGTTGAAGTAACAAATGCACTTTATTTTTTAGGCAGACACATTGTCTTGATATTATGCTTCTATTTTTATTAAAAAAAAATATTGTTCTTTGCATGCATGATTTTTCTGCCTTATATCCCCTACACTTCTACTAAATCAGAAGAAACAAGAATGACTTCCTAATCTCTGCAATACATTCCTGCTTTTGTGAGACTATCTATTACACATCCTTGGTTAAAAGATGATTTCTGGTTCCTAGTTATTGAGTTTCTATGTTTATTCCATTAACATGTCAAACTCAGTTTAATGTTTATTCATTTTACTGGAATAGTATTGATAATCTCTCAAAGTTCTCTGCTATAACCAGTTTTCATTTGCCTTAGAGATGGTTTTCATTTGTTCAAGCAGTTTTTGATTAGCAATTTTTTTTCCAGCCGGTTCTGCTCATTTTTGGTGCTTTCTTTCTCTTATTTATCTTGATAAAAATCACATGAACATTTGTTTGTGTTCTTTGATCTATGAATGCATTACTACTTTATTTGAAGTATTTCTAATTCCTCTAATTTTTATTTTCAGTAATGTAATGTTTCTCTAGAGAATAATATTATTGGGTATTTGGATTGTGTTGGGATCTAATTAAACAGTTAGGGTTATGAACTACTTAAACATTTGCCTGGTTTGTATTCTTTGTTTTGTTGTTGTTTTTATTTATTTAACTCTATGGTTGTGTATTGAGCTTCTACTTCTATGCTGGATATGAAAGCTTAGCAAGTTAGAAAGATATTAGTAGAAATAAGACTCTTGCCAGACCTCTCTTCTGAATCTCAGACTCACATTGAGTTGCCTTCCTCTGAGCATCTCATAGGCATGTTCCGTGGTTGATTTTATGTGTCAGCTTGCCTGGGCCATGAGATGCCCAGCTACTCAGTCAAACATTGTTCTAGGTGATCCTCTGAAGGTGTTTATTGGTGATATTAACACTTAAAGTGGCAGACTGAGTAAAGCAGATTCCTTGCAGATGAGACTGGGTGAGATTCAACCTCATCCAATCAGTGGAAGGCCTGAGTAGAGCAAAAGTCTGACCCTCCCCAAGTTAAAGAGAATTCTCTTGCCTGGCAGCCTTTGAACTAAAACATTGGCTCTGTTCTTGCCTTCTGACTCAAATACAGGCTCTTTCTAGGTCTCAAGCCTGTTGGCCTTCGGACTGGAACTACACCATGGGCTCTCTTTAGTGTCCAGCTTGCTGACTCACCCTGCAGGTCTTGGGACTTGTCAACCACTTGATCATGGATGTTGGCAAGTCCCAAGATCCACAAGGTATATAATAAATCTTTAATATATATATTTAAGATCTATTTAATATGTAAATTAATGATAAATCTATATATATGCATATATACATATTCTATTCTGTTTTCTCTGAAGAATCCTGATTAATACAGCATCTTAGACTTAACATATCTTTAATCAAACCCTTGACTTCCCTTCCACTCATCTTCTCCCATGGTCTTCTCTCTCGCAGTAAATGGCAACTCCATCCTTCTGGGTACTCAGGCCAAAATCCTTGGAACCATCCTCGGCTTCTCTCTCTTTTCCTTTTCACAACAATCTTTCAGAAAAACCCATTGAATCTATCTTCAAAATATATACAGACCCTCCACTTTGTACCGTCTTCACTGCCACTGCTCCAATCCAAGCCAGTACTGTCTCTTGCCTACCATCATAATCAATAACCTCCTAAGTGGCCTCCTACTCCTACCGGTCCTCCTGCCTATTCTCAGTGTGTGAGTCAGATCAGCCACTTCTCTGCTCAAAACCCTCCAGTGACATCCCATGTGACTCAGAGGACAAGCCACAGATCTTACAAACTGCTTGTGGAAGGTCCAGCATGATTTGCCCCACTGCCTCTCTGACCTTATCCGTATCCACCTTTCTCCTTGGCCAAGAGTACTGGTCACACTTGCTGTTCTTCAAACATGCTCAGCCTCTTGCTGTTACTGGCCTTTGCATTTGCCATTCTCTCTTCCTAGATACTGGTCCTCCAGAGATCTGAGAACTGGCTCCCTTACATTGTTCATGTCTCTACTCTTGCATCACCTTGTCAGAAACCCTTCTAACCACCCTTTTGAAAAGGGCAGAACTTTCCACATTACAATTCCTATCTTAGCCTTATTTTCTCCATAGTAGCTATGGCCACTTCATGTATTATATACATACTTTTTGGTCTGATGTCTGTCTCCCTACTAGAATGAAAGCTCCATGAGGGCAAGGAGTTTGTCTGCTGTGCTCCCTGATGTGTCTCTGGCATCAAGATCTATGCCTGCCACAAAGTAGGGGCTTAAGCATTAGTTGTGGAATGAATGAATAAACATGTAGATAGATAGCCATTATTGAACACAGAATGTATAATTGCTATACAAGACATTTAAAAAATGCCGTGGGTATGGAGAGAGATTCCATCTAACTAGAGAGACCAAGAAAGTCTCATCCCTGGAAAGCCTCTGATCCGTATCTCATGGAATGGAATGCTGACAGAGCAGTGGTTAAAAGCTCAGGCTTCCTGTAAGATGAACCTATATCCAAATCCTCACCCTGCCACTGACAAATGTGGGGACTTTTGGTGTCTCCTTAATTTGGACTTGAATAGTTTTCCTATCTTGTAGGGTTGTTGTATCATTTAAGGTTTGATCAAGAAGCAGGACTGCTTTGTATAATAAAATCTAAGGGACTCATTAGGGTAAGACCTCCCTGCCATTGTGGAAGACAGTGGGGAAATCTCTGCAGGCTGTTGGCTCTGCACCTGATATTGAGCCTGAAACATGTGGTCTTTGGATCTGCCAGACTGGCAAATGGAGACGAAAGCAGGATATGATTGAGAGCAAGAGCAAACAGGACTCTACGTTGATGAACTGAAGCCCCATAGATTCAACTGGATCCTGCAAGACAAATTGCAGCCTGCATCTTTCTCTAGCCACCTCCAGCCTCCATGCTGTGGGCCACTTGCTGGAGATGCTGGTCCCTTTCCACACAGAGCTGCACGTACACCCACTCCAGGCCTTGGAGAGATGGAAGGAGCAGATCTTTGGGGAACTGGGGGAGTGGTGAGTTGAAATGCTGAGCCACACCTACCAGGTGAGCTAGTCGATTAGCCTCATTGTGCGCAATCCACCACAGTGCCTGGGACCTGCAGCAGTATTCAGGATGTAGGAAAGATGGCTGCTGGATCATGTCTACATCTCATGTCAAATATCTCTTGTGGCAATTACTAACCCAGAACCATACAAGGAAAGGAATCTGGAGAAACATAGTTCCGGCTTAGCTAAGTGGACACACCACATTTGTAAGAATTTCTATTCATAATATTTACATTACAAGTAATCACTCTGTATAGAATATTAATAGTCATGGGACAACAGAAAATCCTCTTGGATTACATTTTTCATGATTTGACAGCAAATAGTTTTAAAGACATTTTAGCCACATCTCTTTAAAATTTGCAATTCCCTGAATCCCTCAAACATTATTTATGTTTGAGCATCTTATTTCATATTATAGCACCTACAGACACCACTGAAAGACGAATGAGGAATTGTGAATTGTGTTTTAAACTAAGTAGGTTTGTTGCATTGTTGTTGGCTAAAGAAGCATGTCACTCGGCCCTCCATTCCTGGAGAATAACTCCAGTTGCTTTAGGAAGGTAGATTGACTTTCTGGATAACCTTGGCTGCCTGACCTTCCACCCAAGGTCCTGCAGTACTATGCTGTGACTTATTTACTTTAAAACTCTACTTTTGTTTATGAAAGTTCATTTCTCATCAACTATCTTTACCCTTTTTTCCCTACTATGACCTCAGACCCTCTTCTCCCCTGAGATTATTTCCTTCTCTCTCACTTATTAAGCTAATGGACCAAAAAGAAGAAGAAGAAAAAAAAAACTTTCTTCGAAAGCCTCTTCTTTGGAGCCTTAGAATGATGAGTTTTTAATGATCTATCACTTTCTTCTTGGTAAAACGAGCCGGGGTCAGAGTCATCTGCCCATAAGAAGAAAAGTGGGACTTCAAAAGACCATCTTATCTTTAGAAACACATAGCCCTCCTGTCTGATTCGCATTCCAGTTTCCAATTATTTCTTTTTCTTTTTCCTTCGTGTCACATAACAAAGTATGATTATACTTACAATGTTGCATCTTACAAGCTTGACTGTGTTTTCTGTTCTTTTCACATATTATTTTAAAATTCCTTTAGACATGCATGTTGCTAGCATAGAAGTAGGCACATAGATGGATGAATAAATGGGTGGATGGATAGACAGACAAATATATTGAATATCAGACAGGAAAGAGCCTATTTGAAATTATTTACTTATTCCTTTTGAACACCAATGATTCTATTTTTTCAAATTTAGAAAGCTCTGTCTACTAAAAATTTTTATTTATTCATTATAATTCTTTGGAATTTTGTCAGTAGATACATTGAAATTATAATCTTCAAAAGGTTCTATAAGTTGAAAATTCTGATTTATTTATCACTGATAGTTCAAACCCCTCTTTCTACATATAGGAAACTGAGTTTTTATGAGTGTAAGTAACATGCTTAATCACAGCAACAAAACTTGAACCTAAACTTTCTAAATCCTATTACTTTCTCCTCTGCCACATGGAGAAATATATGGCCTAAGCAACTTGCATGCAAAATAGTCTCATTTGATCAAACACCATTTAAGTGTTAATGCTGGAATACAAATGATGTGATTAGTGGGTTGGTAGATTTATTTCTTCATATGTACCAAATCATATTACACCTAAAAGATTATGACTTTATAGTTAAATCACAGCTTGAGACTTGACATTTAAGACAGGAGGCTTTTAATGAATTATTGTTAATATTTTTAGATGTGATAATGGTATTGTGGTTATATTTTTTAAAGTTCTCTTTTAGAAATACATACTGAAATGTTTGTAGTTGAAGCGATCTGATATCTTGGATTTACTTCAAAATAACATTGTGTTGGGCTGGAAATAGATGAAATAGAACTAGCTTTATGTGATATTTATTGAAACTGGGTGATGCATGCATGAGGGCTTATTATACTCTTCCCATTACTTCTATTAATGTTCTAGTTTTTCCATAATGAAAAATTAACTTTAACAAACACCGCTACTAGAACATTAAGGTGATGAGTTTAGGCTCTGGAGTCAGATGGGCCAGATTTGAGTTTCAGATCTGCCAGTTACCGGTACTCCATCTATAGGATGGCTGTAAGTACCCACCTTCCAGAGTTGTAAAATTAAATGAAATAATACATGCAAGTCCCTTAGAACAGCCCCTAGCACAATTGTAATCACTCAAATTTTACCTAATATGTAATGACTGTTATTGTCATTGATGCCTTATCTCCATGGTTTTCTGTTTCCTGGAATCCTCATCTACTGCAATGTTTAAAAAAAATAAGTATTAAATAAAAGACATTAATACCATTATCATAGGTTTTGAGACAGAAAAAAATGCTCACTAAAGTTTTCAGATGCCATGCAGCAAGGAAGTCAAAAGATTAAACTGTAGAATGTAGAATGGAAAAGACAAATGCTCTTGACTATAAAGATGAACTGTTACCCGAATTAAAGCAATCCTGTATCCTCCACTCAGCTGAGAAGTGGGTGCCGTGGCTGGATTTGGACTGGGGCTGGACAATGCATTGTCTATCACAGCCAGTACATTTTGTTTATTGCGAAAGGAATTGCTCAATGTTGACTCCCTTTGGTTCTACTTCTTGTTTTGTGCTCCTCCTCCTTCTTCAGCTTTCCTTCCACCTCTGAGTTTCTCTTTCTTCCTTTGGGGAGGAGTGACATGATTAGAGTAATGGGTAGACCAGAAGGACTCACCAACAACAGCTATGCTGGACACAGGAAAGCTGTAGGGAAGTATGCCTCTTACCAGAATTAAGGGTCTAGCACTTTATTCTTATTATATAGACCATTTGCAAATAAAAAGGTCAAGATTCATTGCTTTGCAGAAGACATTTCTGGGGGTCATCAGAAATTTACCAGTGCCCATATTAAACACTATTACGTGTATAGATGTGGAAACAAGTCCTGGTGTTGTTAATTCACATACAAATTGGTAAATACAAATGGATCAATAGTTCTGTGAATAGAGGTCCAAGTCTTTATAATACTATGTGACTCTATATACCACCTACAGCACCACTGGTCATCACCCCATCCCACATTGCTACTAATCTAACCTGTATTCCTATCACGTCCCTCCCCAACCCTCCGTGCTCCAGGCAAGAATGCCCCTATCTCAAAGTCTGTGTGCTGGCTGTTTCCTCTACCTCAAAAGCTGTGCTCATGGGTATCTCTATGCCTTGCTTCCCTACTTCCTTTTAGTGTTTGACGAAATATTACCCTCTTGGCATGGCCTCCCCTGCCAACTGATTGATACTGTCAAGCACTGCCTGACTCTTCATTCTTCATCCCTTTTCTCTGTTTTACTACTCTACCTAACCTTCATCATTGTAAAATTTTATTTCATTTTTTTTTTTTTTTTTTTTGAGATGGAGTCTCGCTCTGTCGCCCAGGCAGGAGTGCAGTGGTGTGATCTCGGCTCACTGCAACCTCCACCTCCTGAGTTCAAGCAATTCTCCTGCCTCAGCCTCCCGAGTAGCTGGGACTACAGGCGCCACCACCACGCCCAGCTAATTTTTGTATTTTTAGTAGAGACGGGGTTTCACCATGTTAGCCAGGATGGTCTAGATCTCCTGACCTCATGATCCGCCCACCTCGGCCTCCCAAAGTGCTGGGATTCCAGGCGTGAGCCACGGCGCCTGGCCATCATTTTTAAATACTCTATGTAATTCATTTAGTTAATTATCAATCTCGCTCTTCTCTATGAGGACCTGTATTTGTAACTGTTTTAGTCTTTAAAAGATTCCAATGCCTAGAACACTGCCTGGCATATAGTCAGTATTAAATAAACACTTAATTGAATGAATGGTAAGTGGATGGATGGATGAATGGATAGACGGATGGATGGATGGATGGATGAATGGACAAGGTAAATAAGTACTAAAAGAGATACAAAACTTACAGTTGCAAGGTGTAGTTCAATCCTTTTTAACTGACAAAGGCCAGTTCCCTCTCCTAACGACCTGGGGTCTGTCTTCTGAGTCTGGCTGTCTCTCTGAGGATTGGATTTACCCCAGACAGTGGCAGCAGTGACACATGTACTCTTTCTGGGAGAAAAAAACCATGTGACCTTCTCCCACAGGCCACAGGATAAGGTCACCTTCTCAACTCAGTGAGCCCTATTTTATGTGAAAGACTCTCAGGTGAGGTGAGGGCTGGGATTTGTTATAGAGTCCCAGATCTCATCCATAGAGAGTTTGAAGGTTGGGACCTGAATTTAGTGCCTTGGTCAGTTATTAAATGTCTTAGAAAAAGGCTTATCTAAAATAATAAAACATCCATTTAAAATACTGTATAACACACGTTCAACAGAAGACAATTTTTGTCAGTCTAAGTACACATAAGCCCTTGAAGCCATTAGCAAAGCATTACCAGTATCAGGAACTCCTAGCTTTATTTCCTTAAATACATTAAGTTCATTTTTTTCGTGAAGCATTTATTTGCATAAATTGCTTAAATTCACTGTTTCAGGAAGAAAAAAACTCTACTTTCTTAAGAATGTTGAAAAAATTCTTAATTATGTAGCCATTAAATGATGTATAGACTTATTTTCAAACTCTTCTTCTTAAGGAGCAGGAAGTGGGTTGCAGCCAAATCCATTTTGGCCTCACTCTTGAACTCCCTTCAGTGCTGAGTCCCCCAGGTCAATGCAATTGTTGTCTATTAGGTAATTCAGGCCAGGTGCGGTGGCTCAGGCCTGTAACCCCAGCATTGTTTCGAGATGGGCAAATCACCTGAGGTCAGGAGTTTGAGACTAGCCTGGCCAACATGGTGAAACCCCATTTCTACTAAAAACATAAAAATTCACTTTGGGAGGCTGAGGCGGGGGTTCATGAGGCTAAGAGATTGAGACCATCCTGGGCAACATGGTGAAATGCCATATCTACTAAGAATACAAAAATTAGCTGGGCGTGGGGGTGTGCACCTGTAGTCCAGCTACTCAGGAGGCTGAGGCAGGAGAATCACTTGAACCAGGGAGGAGGAGGTTACAGTGAGCTGAGATCATGCCACTGCACTCCTGCCTGGGCAACAGAGTGAGACTCCGTCTCAAAAAAAAAAAATATATATATATATATATATATACATATTAGCGCCTACTTTGTGGCACACGCCTATAATCCCAGTTACTCAAGAGGCTGAGGCACAAGAATCACTTGAACTTAGGAGCCAGAGGTGCAATGAGCTGAGATTGCACCCCTGTGCACCACTGCACTCTGGCCTGGGTGATAGAGCAAGACTCTCTTTAAAAAAAGAAAAAAAAAAAAAGATAATTCAGTGGTTTCTACAGAGTAAAGTTCTGCATATAAAGTACACTACAGAAGCAGAGTGTTCTCCTTGAACTTCTTGTCTTCCCTAATGTTCCTTCTTAGCAGGAAGTTGGAATCTTTAAGTCCTTCATTACTTAAGAGAGTATCCTTTTAAAAGACTCTAAATATGGCATTTCTGTTGGATTCCACCTTATATCAATTTGTCCTTGTAAGAAGAAAACTCTCATTCAGAATACAATCTGTCAGAAGGTGACAGCTGTTTTTTGTTGGATGTAGAATTAAGTAAACAGTTAAGACAGTTGAGCTTTTACTAAGATGATTTAATAAAGCTCATTAATGTTGTTTATTTACATAGCTGACCCAAATAGAAAACAAAATTCAACTCTGTGTGATCAAAATATATGGAAGTATTAAATGCACAACTGATGTTAAATTCTAATTTCAAATTTAATCAAATTTATTAAGTCAAAAGACAACACAAAGGAGGAAATCCTTGAAATATTGGGAAATGTTTTACAGGTATTTTCCTTTGTTTTGTAACCCATGTAAAGTGCTCAGTCTACCTCTTCAGGAAAGCACTAATAGTTTCACTGCTATGATAAAAAAAAAAAAAAAGAGTTATTTTTGAGATTATAGATCAAAGCTATTAAATCAATCAATATAAAAGCCAATGAGTAGTTAGAGAAGGGCTTTAGCACTCAGTAAACATCCTCTTTTCTCTATCAGTTATATCTATAGTAATGAATCAGAGAGAAAGCATTTGACCCAGCAAAATTTACTCTCCTGTCTGAATCGTGATTTCTACAGTTCTGATCCTCAGAGAGAAAGCCACGTAGATTTTTTTCTCTTTTCTGTTTCCATGCCCAGTTCTTTCAATCTTTGTTCACTGCATCGTGACTGAGGATGTCATACAGTCTACTTGATAAGCATGTGATTCACTTTTCATATATTAAGATCTCTTAGCTTTCCTTCAGCTTTATGGGAGTGGAAGGGAAGGGGGATTATATTTTATTTCTTATTCCAGTAGCTCCTGAGTGTTGATAACTAGGTTTGTATGCTGTGAATTTTGTGAAGTGTGAGAATTAAGCTGTGAATTGTTATAATAAAAACAATTTTCAACATTTATTATTTATTTTCTGAGCATTAACTCCTTTAATCCTCTCAGAATCCCATGAGAATGGCTATATCCTTGTTACAGAGATAAAGAAGAATCTTAGGGACAGGGGACCCCAGGCAAAGGCACATGCTAATAGTGAGAGAGATAGGACTTGAACTTGAGAACTGATTGGAGCCTGCTCAATCAGTTGTAGTAATAATGATAGTAATAATGATAATAGTAATAATGTAGTAACAATGATAACAGTGTAATATTATAGTAATAATGATAATAGTGTAATACTATGCCAAATACAGTGAAGTGGAAAGAGAATGGCATGGGATTTAAAGTCTGCAGTATGGGTTCAGGTTAAACTCGTGACCAAACTAGTAGTGTGACCTTGAGCAAGTTATTTAACTTGTCTAAGCCTCAGTTTCCTCCTTTGAAAAATGGATTTAGTAAAACAAGGGCAGGTAACAGGCTTGTCTTCCTTGAGTGCCTGTTGTCCCTCTGCTGTGTTTCTTTTCCCTCTACTCACTGCTTTCTCCCTAACTCCTTGGATCCCCTTCCCTTTCCTGCATGCATTCATTTTGAAGCTCAACTAATTATACAGCGAAAGTGCTAGAGAAAACCTGTAAGTGGCCAAGGTTGTGCTACACACTCTATGATGGGCACTAAAAACCAGCAATCAATGAGAGTGAGGTTAGGGGATAGTCTTAAATTATGTAGAGAAGCATTGTTTATTGAACTTGTTATTCTGCAGATTTGCATTTCCCAGTGTGCATTTTTTATATTAACAAGAGTGTATTAGTCCGTTTTCATACTGCTAATAAAGACATATCTGCGACTGGGCAATTTAGAAAAGAAGCAGGTTTAATTGGACTTACAGTTCCATGTGGCTGGGGAAGCCTCACAATCATGGTAGAAGGCAAAGAGGAGCAAGTCATGTCTTACATGGATGGCAGCCAGCAAGGGTAGAGAGCTTATGCAGGGGAACTCCTCTTTTTAAAACCATTGGATCTTGTGAAACTTATTCACTATCATGAGAACAGCATGGGAAAGACTTGCCCCCATGATTCAATTACCTCCCACCGGGTCCCTCCCACAACATGTGGGAATTCAAGATGAGATCTGGGTGGGAACACAGCCAAATCATATAATTCCACCCCAGCCCTTCCCAAATATCATGTTCTTACACTTCAAAACCAATCATGCCTCCCCAACAGTCCCCCCAAAGTCTTAACTCATTTCAGCATTAACTCAGAAGTCCACAGTTCAAGGTCTCATCCAAGACAAGGTAAGCCCCTTCCACCTATGAGCCTGTAAAATCAAAAGCAGGTTAGTTACTTCCTAGATACAGTGGAGGTACAGGCAGTGGGAAAAATTGGCCAAAACAAAGGGGCTACAGGCCCCATGCAAGTTTAAAATCCAGCAGGCAGTCAAATGTTAAAGTTCCATAATGATCTCCTTTGACTCTGTCTCACATTCAGGTCATGCTGATGCAAGGGGTGAATTCCCATGGTCTTGAATAGCTCTGTCCCTGTGATTTTGCAGGGTACAGATTCCTTCCCAGCTGCTTTCAAGGACTGGTGTTGAGTTCATGAAATTAAGTTTGGAGATAAACAAAATTAAACTTTTGTTTCTTGCAGGACTTCTCAGAGCCTTAAATATGCTCATGTGCAATGTGAATCTCCAAGTGGACAATGTAGTATGCATTGATTTCCACATAAGTCCAAAGGAGAATTCTTTTTTTATTTTCCCACATCATCTTGTGGGGCCATTACTTAGCAGGAAAACTATGAGAAAGTCTTGGACAGGAATAGTGCCAATTAACAGACGTAGGAATCAATAATTGAGGATCATTATTGTGACTTAGGGAGGGGGCAACGTAACTCTGATGAATTTGTAGGGCTGGAACTTGTCTAAGCCTCAGTTTGAAAAATGGATTTAGTAAAACAAAGGCAGGTAACAGGCTTGTCTTCTTTTGGGTGCCTGTTGCCCCTCTGCTGTGTTTCCTTTCCTCTGCTCACCACTTTCTCCCTACCTCCTTGGATCCCCTTCCCTTTTGTGGAACCTACAGCTTGGCCCAGATTGTACAATAGAACTGGATTGTTCCTAAAACTACAGAAGTAAACGCTGATTCATGGATTTATCTCATCAATCTCTTGGGGTGTAGAAACCCTAGCCCCTAGTCTTTACCTGATTACAGGCCATGTTTAAAAGTCTCAGTGGTAGATGCCTGTGGGTCAGGGACTTGAGAAATTTGGAAAAATAATGCCAAGACTGGGAAAGAACCAGAGCAGAAACACAAAGGTTATCCAAAAGTGAGAAGCTCCCAATAATGAGATCAGCCTCTAATAACATTCACCCACCTCAATCTTAACCTCAATCTAAAGATGTTAACTGAACAGATATGTACAGCTGAGTGGGTTGTGTACTGTACAACTCCAGTGGTGCACATACTTCAAGAATGTGGACTGTAGAATGGTAAGTATGACCTAAATAATGTTCTAGAGATTTTCCACATACAAACCTCCATGGTCATACACAGTGGCCCTGGACATAAACTCAGCCACTATGTAAATGGAGAATGGATACTTAAAAATTATTATTTTGATCAGACTGCAAGTGGTTTTTACATCTAACAGAGTTCTTAAATGCAGGGGCAAAAAAATCAAACTGGTCAACCAACCAGCTAAAAAGGCACAATAAATGAATTCAAAATCCTTGAAAGATATGATTTGGGTAATTATATTTTAAAGTAAATCCCTATATTTTCTTTAAAATATTGCAGGAAGTTCTCTGTTTTCCCTTTCTAGGATGATGTCACCCATTATTATTTTCTTCTATATAAACAAGATAACCCACCAAAATTTCACTTGCCAACTCCCTGTCAAACATGTTAATAGAGTATGAACCTTTGCTCCACTTTTAGGATTAGACTGAGTATTTGCCCCACTAAGAGGCCTAAATTTTACACAGAATCCACTTCAGCCACTAGGTTCTTTAGGCACCCAGGATTAAGTCTTTAACCTGCTCTGCCTCAACTTCTCTACTTGTAAGGTGAAGGTAAAGAAAGTCACCTCCCAGATTGAGTGAGTATGAAGTGATAAATTACTGCAAAGTAGTGTTCAAAGGAGAGTGTGCAATTAATGCTTTCTAATCTTTCCAATGTTGAAGACATAAAGATAAATTAGTTAGCCCCTTTGTCTTCTTTGAGAACGATGACAAAACCCTTACTTGGGTGTCGGTGAGTCTAATTAAGGCAATTAATACTTATTAATTTATGCACTATGAAAAATGTGTACTCATTGCTCATTTGGTAAAATTTCTAGTTTTCTAAAAGTTTGATGAACTTTCTGTTTGGCTATTGTCAATATCAAAAAGTTCTTTAAAAAAAGACATTGACTTCTTTTTCTTTTTATTTTTTTGAGGCAAGGTCTTGCTCTGTCACCCAGGCAGGAGTGCAGTAGAGCGATCTCAGCTCACTGCAACCTCCGCCTCCTGGGTTCAAGCAATTCTCATGCCTCAGCCTCCCAAGTAGCTGGAATTACAGGCATGCACCACTATGCCTGTATAATTTTTGTACTTTTAGTAGAGATGAGGTTTCACCATATTGGCCAGGCTGGTCTCAAACTCCTGGCCTCAGGTGATCTGCCTGCCTTGGCCTCCCGAAGTGCTGGGATTATAGGCATGAACCATCACGCCTGACCGACATTGACTTCTAACCACCCCCCCAAAAAAACCAAAAAGTGTTGTCAGTATATTTAAATGTGAAATCTTAAGAAAAGAGATTTTTTTTTAAGTGTGGTCCAAAGTATTAGCTTAGTGATGTTATATAACTCAGAGTATGTATCTATAAAGCAAGGTTATAAATGCTTAATTATGTTAAAAATAACTTTAAGATTCAAATAGATTAAAAATGTCATCTGTGTTTCCTAGTTAGGGACCCAGCAAATTGAAAACTTTTAAAATTACTTTTAGAACATGACGGTTAATGTGTGATGAAAGCTTAAAAGGAAGTCTTTGTCTTTGTGGCATAGCTTGTGGTTTTGAAAACGGAGAGAGTGATTTTGCCAAAGTGTAGTATGTATGTGGATAGTTTTCTATTCATTGACAGTGAATGTTTCCTATCGATATACACAAATTTTATAACTATACATAAATACAATTTAAATAATTCTGCACAACTGTGAATTTTTTTGTTTGTTTGTTTGAGATGGAATCTCACATTGTTGCCCAGGCTGGAGAGCAGTGGTGCAATCATGGCTCACTGCAACTTCTGCCTCCTGGGTTCAAGTGATTCTCATGCCTCAGCCTCCCAAGTAGCTGGGATTACAGGCATGAGTTTCGCCACCTTGGCCAGGCTGGTCTTAAACTTCTGGCCTCAAGTGATCCACCTGCCTTGTCCTCCCAAAGTGCTCAGTTTTTAAATGTTATTTGCTGTGAGACCAAAGCCAATATTGAAACTTCTAAGTGGAAGGGACTCAGTCCAATTCCTGGTGTGGAAAGGATTTCTGGCTTCTGTGATTCAATGACTTGGGTGTATGGGATTTTTGTGTAGGGAGGAGAAGGGTGGTGAAAAAGTAGGGAAAGGACAGCAGGGGTTGGGGGGGGGGGGGGGAAGGGATGAGGTACACAACATTTGATGCATGATCTGACACCCTGTGAGAATCCTCATTGAAATTCTGAGGAGGCACAAACTTCCAGGGAGTTAAAATCTTTTCTGTCTTTTACAAAAGTAAGCCTTGTCTTGCTGTCTGCATCCTCATTTTCAAATAAGAAGCTAGGACGTAGATGAAAAGAAAGATTTCTTCTAGCCCTAGGATCCGTGATTGTAAGCTCACCGTAATCGTCTCAGGATCGGACTGCTTTGCGAAATAAAATCATTCTATTTGTAAGTGATCAGGCTTGTTGGAGAGGTTGGCAATCCCATGGGTTGGGGGTATAGAGGAGGAGTGTGTGGGCCTGAGCTTGAGAGAGACAAGGGTTGCAGGCAAAGCTGCAGCAAAAACTGGAGTAGAAAAAGCACAATTCTCATTTTGTTTTGCTGTGGAAAAGGGACCTGCTAACAGAGTTCAAGATTAGAATGACTCAGTGAATATTTAAGTATGGTTATTTCTTCCTTTTTCATTAAGCTTTCTAAATGCAGAGATCTATAAAACTGTGGCTTGAGATTTTAGAGAAAGAATGCAGTGACATGAGACCAAAATGATGTGGGGTGATGACATCAGCATCAGAATGCTGTTGCTAAGGTGAGCCTGTTTTTCTCTCTAATCCAGCTGGAAGGCAAAATAATTGCCCATTTCTGGTAAAGAATATATCCATGACATGATCCCTCTTCTGTAGCAGATAAAACAAAGCCAGATGCCTTCTCTTTGCACAAATTATTTTAAAAATAAAGATTAAAATTTCATTATAAAACATAGCACATGTCCTTGGGAGAATAGGCAGAACATTTTATGTAAGTTTGAAATTTTAATTTATCAAGACTATATGCTGAGATCTAAATGGATATCGGAATGAGATAGTGTGCTGAATCTACTGGGAAAGAGATAGCAGTATATTGGATTTAGGGAAAGGGGAGATAGGGAAATATCTAAAGGTGTCAAAGAAAGATCTCCACGCTTATGGTGGCTGATACAGGGAAGAGAGTGAGGAAAGTCCTGGATGTGAAAAAAGACAGGCAGAAGCCACCATTCTGTGGCCTTCGATAATGGATAGTGCCTTTTGTACAAGGAGAACACTGTCAGTGGAATTCAGAAACAAGGGGTGGGACTCAGGCAAACTGGAGGCCAGAGAAGTTGCATGCAGAAGTCCCTCCCACATGAACGTTTTCCAGAATTGCTCTTGGGGTTTGAATATTCTGCTTGGAACACACTTCTCCAGGGATTTCTTTTCATTGACGGTGAACACACTCCCTCACCCCTACACATCTCTGTCCAGAGGGAGCTTTCTCCATGAGCCTGTCCTGGCCCCGCAATAGAAGCCACAGCTACCCCCTCCCAGCTCCACCTGATTGCCTGATCCCCTCTACCAGGCCCAAATTCTCCTTTTCCTTTTGTTTTTTTCTTTGCACTTAACACCTTCTGATTTGCCATATAATTTTTCTATTACAATTAGAGCCAGGGAGGTGTCACAGTACAGAACATGGCCTCTGAAGCCAGCCTGCATGGGGTAAATGGGCTGCACCACCTTCCAGCTGTGCGACCCTGGAAAGGTTACTTAATCATTCAGGTGTTTTTTCCATCTGTAAACCTGAGATAATAATAGTGTCATGGATTTCACACAATAGCATTGTGCTTGACTCGGTATAATCACTATGCACATGTTTAATAAATAGATGTTTCCCCTTGTCCCCAATACTATGTGAGCTCCCCAGAAGCGCTTGTCATGAGTCGCATTTGATGGAGGAAAGAGATGAGTAACACATTTTCCAGAAATGGATGTTTTTGCTGGAACATGGAATTTAGACAGGGTTAAGCTTTGGAAGGGTAGTTATGCCCATAGGTCAACTAGACAGCTACCAAGGGCCCTCTGCTGGTCAGAAAACCTGGGCAAATCATCTCCAAGATTTGCCTGAGGAGAAAGGCTGCTGCAAAGATCTGGTCCAGACGGGAGATCCTGGAGCCACAGGGACTTCCGGAGTAACCAAGGTTCTGAGAAACAAATAGAAAGTAGCATTGAGGTGTGCTAGACGCCTCAAGCGAGTAAAGCTGAGGATGTCAGTCAAGTAAGAACATATAGCATCAAATAAAAGAGGTTGAGTTGAATGAGATTGAATAGAGGTGGCAAAGAGAGATCTGGAAGCTATAGTTGTTGACAGAAGACAGTGAGGGAAGTTCCGAATGTGAAGAAAGACAGGCAGAAGCAGAGATGGACATGGTCTAATGAACAGGAAAAAAAAAAAGAATTTACCTGGGCCAGGGTTTCCCAAAATGTAACTCCCAAGAACACCATACTAGTTAGATTTCTTTTTTTAAAATAAAAGAGCCTCTGGTAAAATTAATTCTCAGACACAGTGAACTAGAGACCCCGTCTTGGAAATTTGCAATGCACATTCCCAGAATCAAGGCTCTGAGAGGTCCTTCGGTAAAAACACACGTTTAATGAGTGATTTCAACAGTTTCCAAACTTACTCAGCCCTGGGTCATTTTCTTCAGAAACATTTGAGATAAGTGCCCAGAGATCTCACTTTGGCGATCATGTGAAATACTGTGAGATTCTCGGGATCCCATCTACATCTTGCTTATCTTTATATCATGAATGTTTCAATTGGAACCAACACGTAGCAAGTCATGTGATAAACCCTAATCAGATGAGTGAACAAGTGGATCTAGGCAGGGTGGTGATTCTAAAACAAACAGAAAGAGATGGAGAGGGGAATAGGAGCACTGACAAGTCTTTCCTTCAGGAACAGTATATTGTAGTAAATCTAAACTAGTTGCATTTAATTTTTAAAGTCAAGCTTGTCATCACGCTTACAATAACACACATGCTATCCTTCATCTATTCCCCACGTCCATTCCATACTCTCTCTTGGAGATGACAATGTCTTCGTCAGGCCGCAGGTTCACATACTTCCACTGCTACAGAGACTCCTACAACGTCATCACAGTCTTTTGTGCTGGAACCCACCCACTTCTGAACCATTGAAGAATAAATTACGTTATTCTCACTCCATTAAAGAAGAGGTTATTAAAGACCCTTTGATTCCATTAAAAACTCTTTGCATGGATCTAAGCTGCTCATCAAGCATCAAAGAGACAGAAAATCCTGACTCTGCCATAGCACACACTATTTGGTGATGGTGACACCAAGCTGATACTCTCAATTGGTAGTTTTGACTTTTCAACTCTTTCCTGGTTTTTTAAAACTTGGCCTTAATGACCCTTGGGAGCCCCTTAGAAATGCCACATTAGCTTTGATCCTTGGCCTTGTGTCTCAAACCCAATTTCCTACTCATCCTGTACCATATTTCTGTCCTGCTAAATTTTGTTTAACAAATATTTATTGTCAGTCCCATATGTTGGATACTGGTCAACTAACAATGAGTATCAAGTAGATTATAAATTTGGACAAAAGGCAGTAAGTGCTCCAGATACAAAAGGAAAAGTCTAGCACATGAGTGTATGTCCTTCCATCCAATGGCCACTGGACCCCTGTTCAGCCTGGCGCCTCAGTCAGAAGGTGGGCAGAAGGTTATGGATGGAAAAATCTTACTTTCAAGTATCCCAACAGGAGGGAGATCATGGCCCCCACCTGCAGCTTGGAGACCCACCTTTCAGGCTTGGACATTCTTCTCTGTCAGAAACACCACTTTCATAGAAGGAGGTGGAGAAGGGGCTGAGAATACTCACCCTTTATTATAGGGGAAAGAGCAAATTCTAGTGAGCACAATGACAGATGCACAGTGATCCCTCAGCCAGCCTAGAAGAATAGCAGGCAGGAGCTGCAAAAGGAGTCTGTAGTTTCATTAAGACAGTGACAGGGGAAATGCTCATTGCTGCTTCCTCTTTGCGTTTATATTTATAATTCACCATTTGGAAAGGTGAATGATCCTGGCAAGTTCCCAGGCACATCACCTGTGGGCAGATCATTCGGCCCCTGCCTCAGGGTGTTCTTTCTTTGGCCCACAGACGTCTGCAATCCTGGAGAACCATAGGCTTCACCCCAGTCTCATAGGCTTGGAGGATTTCATATGACCACAGCTTAAGGGCTGGGCATGTCCTGTAACCTTTGACCTGACCTTCTCTCTGCAACGTCAAATGCCCTTAGGCCTAGGACAGGAGGCTCCATATGACCATCAAACCAGAAAAACAATGAGACAGTTAACATTGGTCAAACTATTGGGACTTTTGCCTTAGTGCCATGGTTCCCAAACTGTGCTCTCAGGCACGCTAGGAAACTGTAGTGAACTCACTGGGGTTCCATGGGCTACTAGACATTTTCTAAGGAAACACAGCAATATTCAACATCTGTCAGACACTGTGCAACCTATGAGCTCAAGGTAATTGACAATTTAAATAGAATCACACTTCATTCCTTTTGATGGTAATACACATCTTGGCAAAGCTGGATTCTTCGCAGTTGTTAAACTGATAAAACAATTACCATGCAAGAAGCATCGTGGAACAGAAAATGAGAGTTGTGGTTGCAATCTGATTGCAAGCTTTGAGATTGGCATGCTACAATCCATTAAAAACTAATTCGAGTTAAGCATGTAAGAAAAATGTTTTTTTTCAAATATTTACTTTTCATATAACTACTAACTTGTTAAAACATAAGCACTTACTAAGGTGTTTGGATATAGCTATTTAATAAATGGAACAATTAGGTATTATTTTTGGCCTAGGAACACAGGGAGAAAAATTATGGAATACCAAGAATGTCATGAAGCAAGGAAGTTTGGAAATCTCTACATTAGTTATCACTTTTTTGGCACACAGAAATCACTCTGACTAGGATTCTAAGCCCTAAGGTTTATGATGATGTTGATAATGATAATAGTAGCAGTAAAAATAGTGGCTAACAGACATTGAGCACTGCTATGTACCATGTTCTATGCTAAAGGAGTCTCAGACGTGATTTCATTTATATGCTTCATGCAATTCACTTCCTCCTATTTTCCTTAACCCAGAAAAGGTTAGTCCTAATTTTCCCGTCTTCTGCCCCTAGACCTACTGGAGAAAATTTTAAAACCAGCAGATATTTCTTGTGAAAAATTCAATAAAAAACACTATCACTTTTTCTGAAAATTATAAAAGCAATTTTCTATTCCCTGCTGCATTTTCAACCAACATGTTTAAAAAAAAATTACTAATCTCTTCAAAAGTACGTAAATTTTCTCCAGAATCCTAAATAGAAATCAAATCAACCTAAATGAATTCAGCCCCACTCCATGCTCGGCATTGTGGATGACAAAAAGTACTTTAATGCGAGGTCTGTACCCTCAAGGGGCTTATGATTTGGTTTATACATGAAACAACTAGAAAAAAATTTAAAAAACAACAGTACACACTAAAGGACAAAGAGGCGCGATAGGCTTGAAATACTATGTTGAGAGAGAAATAAGCCCTAAGACTGAATAATCACAGACTGGGCCTGTTAGCAACTTACCTTTCTGTCTCATGTCTCTCTTGCTATGAACAACTTTTTCTTCCTTTCTAGGGGCCAAGCCATCTCTTCCAGTAAACCCAACACTTCCATCTGTCCTAAAACACCTGTTCTTTTCTATTCAAAGGGAGACTTTGTTTCTCAGGAAATCACCACGATTTTAAACATCATCAAAGATTAATTTTCTCCTTGACTATAAGCTTGCTAACATTGGTATGCCCAGCAAAGGAGATGATTTCATAACTGCATTGTGCCTTTCAGCTTTTATTTATTGCTTCTTTTCCTTCTCCAGTCCAACTTTAAATTCATGCATGTGTGTTTGTGTGTGTGTGTGCATGCATGGATATATATTACTACATATGTAGTATATTTACACATACATATAATATAATACACAGGCATATTATATACATAATATACATAATATATACTGTATGCATAATACATACATATTATATATATCATATGCATACAATATATACATATATGTAATATATACATATATACACATATGTGTTGTGTATGTGTAATATATAATATACACATATATATAGTATGCATATAATGTATAATATTATATAATATATAATAATTACACATTATATACAGTATAATATATATGTCTCTATGGCTTCTCTATCAGTTTTTTAAGCCCTGTGACTGTCCTTATCACTTTATTACCCGTGCCATTTTCAAGTTTATCCTTTTAACCATTCAACAACTATTCAGTAACTGTCTGCTATTATACAGTGCATGTTCTAGGCACTGGGGATAAACTGATGAATAGGAAAGACATGGCTCAGTCTCTCATAGATTCTAGTGAGGTACATAAACAAGCAAGACACGTTTACTACATACTGTGACAACTGCTATGATGAATAAAATGTCACGGTGCCATGAGAGTCACGGTGGTCAAAGAAGCCTTCCTGGAGGAGGTGACATGTACACTGAGTGTTGCTGGATGGAAAGACGTTAGATGTGTGTGAAAGGAATAAAAGATTTTTCACGAAGAAGGAATCCAGGCTCTAAATTAGAGAAGACGTGACACACCTGAGGGACTAAAGTTAGTTTAATAATACTGCCTGTAAAGGTAGGAATGAAGTGACTTCAAGAGGAGAGTGAAAGAAGATAGCTGGGAACTGGGCAGGGGACTTATCTGGAAGATAATGAGGAGATATGAAGTGAGTTTATGCAGGTAATGGCATTATAACATTTGCATTTTTAAAAGGATAATTTTGGCTGAGGTGTGGTAAATGGAGTGAAAGGTGAAGGGCAAGATTGGAGGCAGAGAAGTAAGGAACAGGTAAAAGGTGGTGAGGGTTTTAATTAGGGGCACAGCAGTAAAGACGGAGAGGAGTGGATAGATTCTGGAGACAAGAATTCACAGGGTGTGGGACCATTTGGTTGCTGGTGATGATAAAGAATTAGGCATCAAAGATGGTGGCTCCATTTACTAAAGTGGGAAACATAAGAGAAATGATGGTTTCACTGAAATGGGAAATGATCAAATAAAAAATGATTTTAGTTTCAGACAAGGTAAAAATGAGTCATCTCTGGTACATTTAGGTGAAGAATTGGGCCGGCTGGGCGTGGTGGCTCACACCTGTAATACCAGCACTTTGGGAGGTCAAGGTGGGCAGATCATGAGGTCAGGAGATGGAGACCATCCTGGCTAACACGCTGAAACCCCGTCTCTACTAAAAATACAAAAAATTAGCCAGGTGTGGTGGCGGGCACCTGTAGTCCCAGCTACTCAGGAGGCTGAGGCAGGAGAATGGCATGAACCCGGGATGGGGAGCTTGTAGTGAGCCGAGACCGCGCCACTGCACTCCAGCCTGGGCAACAGAGTGAGACTCCTTCTCAAAAAGAAAAAAAAAAAAAAAAGAATTGGGCCTAGAAGTTAAAATAAAAGGATGGAGTGATCTCGCATTTATCAAACTGTAGAAGACAACTGCCAATTTCTATTGGGCAAATTCGAAGGTTCTGTTTTGTATTTTCACTCCTCTGGCCACCTCCTTTACTTGAATACAGTTGATCATCTTCTTGCTACTTGTTCTCTGGTTTCTCAAACATTCTGCTTTCTACTTAGCATGTCATGACCTCAGGAAAAATTAAGCTTCTATCTAGAGTTTCCAGGAACTTATGTAGATATATACAAAGAAGAAAAGAAGAAAGAGGAAGAGGAAAAGGAGAAAGAAGAGGAAGAGGAGAAAAAAGAAAAAATATAAGTCCAGTTTGGATCTGTAGGACATTATACCCATCAATTAATTCATTTAACATACATGTGTTATTGAGTGCCTCCACCGTGTGCCACGAACATACTAGATTAGATGTGGAGAGACAATGGTGACTTCTGAGGCCAACAGGCTGGTTCCAAAGGTAGACCTTAAGTAAATAAATAATAATAACCAAATTAATGTATAGCCTTCCCTTGCAATAAGTGCTATGAAGCAAACAACATCTATAAACATTTTGGTGTTCGAAGAATAGTCCATGGACAACAGCCATCAGCATCACCTGGGAGCTTATTAGAAAAGCAGAATTTCAGTATCCACCCAAGAACTATGGAGATGGGATCTGCATTTTAACAAGACCCCTGGGGGATTTGCATGCACATTAACATTTGAGATGCACTGCTCTAGAGTTCACAGGGCTATGAGAGAAAACAAGAAGCAGATCTGAACTCATCCTGTGGGTCAGGGAAGGGTTCCCTGAACAGACGGCCTCTGGCTAAGCTAGAGAAGTAGGCAGGGGCTAGATGGCACAGAGCCTCATGGGTCATGTTGAGGACTTTTATCTTTTTCCTAAAAGCAGCCTAAACAGAGTAAAAGGTTGTCTTCATCAACTCAGGCTGCTGTAGATTGGGTGGCTTATACAATGGAAATTTGTTTTCTCATAGTTCTGGAGGCTGAAATTCCAATGTCAGAGTGCTAGCATGGTCAGGTTCTGATGAGGTCTCCCTTCCTGGCTTGCAGAGAGCTGCTTTCTTGCATGTCTTCACGTGGTAGAGGGAGAGAGAAAGAGGTCTCTTTCTGGTGTCTCAGAAGAACACAAATCCCATTATGAAGACTCCACCCTCATGACCTCATCTAAAGCATCTCCCAAAGGTCCCATCTCCAAATACCTTCCTATTGAGGGCTAGGACTTGCACGTGTAAGTGTTAGGGGGGCACAATTCAGTCCATAGCAAAGGTTTTACACAAAGGAGTGTGGAAAAATTAGACTTGTCTGTTAATTCCTGTTCTGACTGACGTGTGAAAAAAGGTTTGAAGGGGTCAGGAATACATTCAGGAGCCCAGTTAGGGGCTATTTCAATCATCATGATAAAAGACACCGATAACTTGGACAAAGTCATTTGGGAGAGATGAAGCAAAGTGAAACATTTCTAAATATTTAGACGTTAAACCTGAAAGACTTTGATAATGGATTTCAAATGGTGGTTGAAGAAGGAGGGTTAAGAATGAGTGCCGGGTTTTTGGCTCATGCAGTTGGATGAATATGATACCAGTTCTTGAGATGGGAATCGTGAAGTCAGCAAGTTTGTGCATGGCATTTTGCTAACTGCAATGAACAATGTATTTAGAAATACCAGTAAGAATGGCTATCATTAGTGAGCATTTATTATGTGCCAGTCACTGCATAGACGTTTTGTGTGCATTATCTTAATTAATATACAACATAAGCCTTGCTTTCTGAGATGGAAAGATCAACTCAGGCAAACTAACTACAGAAGACTACATTGTTAAGGGTTTCAAAGTGTCTGGTACAATGAACAATACAGAATGCTTTCACAGGAGAACATCAGAGAGGGTAATGTGGCCAGAGAAGACACGACAGAATAAAGGGAAAGGTGAGCTGAGGTCTAAAGATTGAGTAAGGCAGAAATAAGCATGACTCCATCAGGAAGTTCACTTGGGAAAACAGTGGAGAAAAAGTTGAGTTGAAAAGGAGAGCCCAGATTATGAAGGCCCTTGAAAGTCTATGATTCAGATTTTATAGAGAGAAAGGTTTGAATGTGAAAGGAACATGGCTTTATATGACTTTAAAAACCCATCTGCCAACAAGGGAGCTTGAAGATGAGGAGGCCTGAGTTCCAGAGGCTGTCTTGTTAGCATTTGTTTTCCAGGTAATAGGTCAGAGTTCCAGCTTACCTGAGAGGGAAAATCAACAAGGCTTAATTTCACTGGCTGAGAATGGGGGAATGTGTCAAAAGGTAACTAAAGTTTCAGGAATGGGATTCATGGAATGATAGTTTCAAAGACAGAATCAGAGGGAGATGAGGAAGAGGAGAATCATAAATCTGTTTATTAATAATTAAAAGTAGTTTTTACCTGTTTGATCAAAGAACTAATTCAAATTTCCAGAAGTATTACAGTAGATGAAAGCCTGCAAGTTAGGATATGTGGTAGCATTACATGGGGAGGACAAAGAATGTAAGCATAAAAAATTGAGGGGAATAAAGCATAGTAGTTATTGAAGAAAGTAGCCTAGAAATTATATGAAACATTGTTTTTAAGATGCAATGGCAAAATAAAAAGAAAGCATTCCATTTCATTCTGTTGCTTCATTACAGATGCACTGAACAGTTGCTTATAAAACTAGTGCATTGGGTTCAACCTTTCAGATGAATAGGGGCTTTGTTCTGCCTTGGTCTCCTCATGTAATCATCATACTTTTTTGTTTTTCTTAAAATGTTGTATTTAGGGGAAGGAAAATGTATGCTTTTTGTGTTTGCTAAATGCCATATGTTTTTGTGTTTTTGTTTTCAAAGCACACAGACATGCTGTAGACTGGGAAATAAATAAATAAATAAATAACCCTTTCTAACCTTTCTCTTCTTCTGCTTTATTTCAGGAAACTCCAGCACCTCCTAGAACATGTTTTGTGGAATGGCACCTCATGGGGCCCTTGGATCATGCGCTACATGCGTTCAACAGTAAACATCTTCCTATAATCATTGCTTCATTAACGACAATGTAAGTCAATGCACAGTATTTATCAAATGGCATCTAAGATGGTTAAGGCACACCTAATCCTCTCGTGGGTGCCTGCCAAGAGTAGAAAAGGGTAGTGTATAGATATCAATTTTATTGTCCAGCATTCCCTAATCGAAGTCCCAAGTGGTCTGAAAACTTAGACGAAAGATAAATGGGCCACAGTAATTAACCAGTGCAATAACAGATGTTATACAGGAAACCTGTGTGTGCCAGAGCTAGAAGCATGTTTTGATTTTGAATACGCACTTGGGCTAGCACATTCTTCCCCAATAATGGAAATACGTAAACGTTTTGTAAGGTATTAATTGCCATGGCAGACACTGAATTATTTTTCCTGTACAAAATAGATACATATGCTTTGTCAGAGAGTCCAAGGACTTCAGTTTTATGTACAACCTGGATTTCTTTGGAATCTGCGGAGTTTCACGTTTTCCAAAGTGTTCACGGTGCGGCTCCTGGCTCCGAGCTGGCTGTCTTCAAGGGTGTTTTCTTGAGCTACCCCTCTCTCTGCTCTGCCAATTATGTGCCACTTTGTCTTGGTGCTATGATTGCTTTCTTCTGAGAGGGAAATTCCTCTTTCATCAGTATGGATGCACTGTTTTTACACACTGCAAGTGCTGTGTTACTGTGTCAGTCATCCTATTAGGGCCAGTTTCAGACGAGTAGGGCTGACGAGCTGGCTGGGGATTGGCTGGCCCGGGCTGGGAGGGATTTGTCGGAAGGAAGGGCTTACAGCTTACAGCAACAGAGTTTAGACTGTCTTTGCTTCATCATCTGAAGGTAAAATTTTCCAGATACGGCAGGCAGGCGGCTTTCAGAGTACAATAAACAGGGAATGAGAACTATTTACATGGAAGTTTCTTCCTCATGATGCGGTGGAGAAGCCTCGGCCACTTGGTTCTGCCAGATGTTCCTGGGGTTACTGTAAATGGGAAGGACAGGCAGAGCTAAACAAGGTAGGAGAATCGCCCCCCTTTTTTGAATGTTTAAAGAGTTTGCTGCAGTATGCGGCATTCCATGTGTGCTGCTTAGGGAGCCAGGGAAACTGGATTCCACTAATTCAAATGTAATACTTGCGGGGGACCCTGGAGTTTTACGTAACATTTTGATTTGAGAAAAAGAAATGGCAAAGCTTGAATCTATGCCGCCTGTTTGGGGTGAGGCACGAAATCGAGTTTTTATGCAAAGAATCGATTCATTTATTACATTATTTTTTAAAAACCATTTTAATTCTTCGGCGCAATCTTATTTTCTTGCTATAAAAAATTGTCATATTGCCATAGCTAGTTCCCAAATAGATAAAGTTTACGTGGATCCTATTATTTGAAAACAGACTTGCAATTAAGGATTTAAAAAAAAATTCATGGTAAATAATCATCGGTTGGATGTTTGAGCAAACGTATGTGTCTATTTATTAAAAATTAGGGACTTACCTAGCTCTACAATGCTACAGCTTTAATTGAGTTTCAAAAGCACATTTTTAACAACCTAGCAAGAGGTAGCTTTCTGGCAAGTTTTCGATACTGTAGTTCAATGTTTACATTTCTTTTCCTGGCATGTCTGAGTCTTTGTTTCCAGCTTAAAAGTGGAACCATTATATTCAAAAGTAAAGCTGGGTTAATAATGCTTACTGCAATTATCTGATCTTTATGCATTTTTAATGAGAACACACAGCCAGCAGAATAATTTAATGAGGGCAGGCTAGCTTTTAAAGCTGTGTTTTCACTATGCCGAACCGTATCAACTTTCTCGCTGAGAAGCAGCAGTGAGAAATGATGGAGAAGATTTATTTTTAACACACTTGGCCCAGGAGAAGGAAAGGATATATTTGCTAAAGAATTCTTTCTGCCCTTTTCCGTTTTAAATTTCTGCCAGGCATGAGGAAACTGTGCTTTTTTGTTAGGCCTCGGAAGCATGTGTTTACAATAAATGTGTAACATTTTTAGAATAGTTAGCAAGCACTGAAGCGAAGAAAAAAATCTGACTTGCCTAACCACCACCACCCTGAATGTTCTTCAAGAAACATTACTGTCCCTTTAAAAGACAAAGGTTAAGTGGAAAGCTATTTGTTAATTGGGTAATGTGTGCGTTTTGGGGACAAGAAGGTTTAAAAAACAAGGCAGGGGGAACGTTCTTATAATCTTTAAATAAGAGGAAGTTGCTTCAGCTATCCTCCTTGTTTTGCAAGGAGCAGTAGAACTACTCATTTAAATAAGGGCAATGCCACGTAGATTCTTCTAGACCCACTGTTTTTACTTTCAAGGAGAAGTGCAGGACACTAGCCCAGAACTTCTGACGTCATCCCCCAACTATTTCTGCTGTGTGTTCCTTTATTCGAGCTTGTGGAGAGGAATATTTCTTTATGTCCTGGCCGGGAACATTCTAACTCCCCGTTGGCAGGACTTAAGTTATGCCTTTATATTTTCGCCTGTCTTTTGTAAACTGGAAACCTGTCCCCCTCATAAATAGGGCATCTTCTCGTACCTGCCTCATGTCGGGCCGGTCAGCACAGGTTTTCTGCAGGGCTTCTGGCTGGGCTGGCAAAAAGCAGCAGGGAGCAGGGCACAGCTTTTTTTCTGGCCTGACTCCCCCTCGGTGCAGCCCAGCGCTGCCACCTAGGTGGATGGTCCCCGGGGCCCTATTCCCAGTTGCTCCAGAGTCACTATTTAGGATCCAGGTTGTGCCACCAAGTTCAAGGCTGGTTGCGATGGTGGGAACAGCTGCTTTCATAGAAAAATCATCATGTCCTAGCACAGATGGCCCCAAGCAGGAGAAGTACAATACTGCAGGCTGCGAATCCATGTCACAGGTGGCAACCTTGGTCACAGAGATCGGGGGAAGGGTAACGTTTACGAAGGAACCTTTTAGAAAAGATTTTGATTGGAGCACATTGGAGTTTCCGGGAGTTCCCAAAGCTAGTTTGTGTCTCCTCTCCGACTACTCACGTAGTTTTGAGCAAGTGCCTACCTTAATTTTTCTATCTTTTAATAGAATTGAATCATACTTGCTACCCTTTCCCTCATCATTTAGCATTCTAAGACCTTAACCTTTTACCGAAAAAAAAAAAAAAAAAAAAAAGGTTGTTTGTCTCTGGGCACATTGAGCTATTTAAAGTACAAAGGGATAAAACCTTGGTATTAGGAAACTGTTGGCAAATGCCTTAGGGTATTAAGATACATAGTCATATACACAAAACCCTTCATTCTACTTTGTGCTCATGTAAATTTTTTAGGAATATTTATTCTTAGTTCAACAAATGAAATTTCCGAGGAAATCAAAGCGTTGATGTTTGCATTTTTTCCATTGATCTAGTCTGATATACTAGAAGCTCTGCAAAGCCCACTATTCTGGCCATAGGCCCTGTAGTGCCCAAAACATTTAATGCTGTTTTTCCTTTGACTTTTGTGTTAAATTTGTGAAAGTGGAGTAAATAAGAGAAAAAACAAGAGGGAAGGAGAAAAAATATGCTTGTGAAATATGCTGGTTAGGTAGCTTTACTGGTTAACAGCCTGCCTTCTCTCTGCTAGTTGTTTCAATTTGCTGTTGCTATGGTGAAAACAAATCAATATCACATGGCTACCAGCCAGTCCCGCGCTCTGGGAGCGCCACAGAAATTCAAGATCAGGTACTCAAGATTCCAAGCAAGAACTGGGAAAAGAGGATTTAGATGCTGAGCTTAAGATAATTCCATATAGTAGAATAAGTAGGTTCAATCTCGCATGCATTTTCTCTTCCTTTTTTCTTGTACTTTCCTACTGATAACAAAAAGATGAAAAGGAAGGTATACTGATTTGTTTACATTTTCAAAATGACAAAACACATTATCAACATAGAAGTAGGTTGGCAGCATTGCAAGGGGTGAAGGATTCTGATTCAGGGAAAGGTGGATAACTAACAAGACATGTTGGTTGTTGAAAACATAGTTTGGGGGCCTTTACCATCTTCAGGTACAGCTACATGTCAGAGCTGGCTGGATCGTGCCAAGCAGAGAAACCTGGCAACTCTAGCGGACAGGTGGGCAGTGGAGATAAGGGGGGGTTACAGAAAGGTAGGGAGGTGTGGGCATAAAAATCAGCAAGCAAGAAAGCCCAGAGAGAGCTGCAGGTCAAGAGTCAGGCCAGGCGAGCACAGAACCCTGGGGCATGGCAGAACAGAAGAGAGGACAGTTTGCCCTGTTCACAAAATCTGCTCAAGACCCAAGCTAAAGGCCTAGCAAAGAATGGCAGGAAATGGGCCTGGCGCGGTGGCTCAAGCCTGTAATCCCAGCACTTTGGGAGGCCGAGACGGGCGGATCACAAGGTCAGGAGATCGAGACCATCCTGGCTAACACGGTGAAACCCCGTCTCTACTAAAAAATACAAAAAACTAGCTGGGCGAGGTGGCGGGCGCCTGTAGTCCCAGCTACTCGGGAGGCTGAGGCAGGAGAATGGCGTAAACCCGGGAGGCGGAGCTTGCAGTGAGCTGAGATCAGGCCACTGCACTCCAGCCTGGGTGACAGAGTGAGACTCCGTCTCAAAAAAAAAAAAAAAAAAAAAAAAGAATGGCAGGAAATGGCTGCAAAGAGAAGTAAAGGTGTCATGGGCCCGGGCATCCTTTCTGGAAGGGTCGACTCAACTGGATGGGCATGGATGCCCACTGCTGTGGAGAGCAAAGAGCTTGATATTTTAATGCTTTGGTTTCTTTCAGAAGAGTGCGGCAGGAAAACTTAGCTGGGCTTTGTAAATTAGTTCACATACTATTTTTCTCTCCAGTTTTATGCTCTGCTCAGTTTTTTTTTTTTTTTTTCTTTTAAAAAATGTGCACAAACTATTTTTTGCAGCCGTGATAATATTCGTAGTAAAGAGCCAAAGGTGGCTGGGTCTGCATCAGGCCTGGGCCTCCAACTGCACGGCTCCAACTACACAGTTGTTTATGGAGACCAGTCCGGGCCTCCTCTGCTGAGAGTAAAAACCAGGTGTGAAAGGTAAGGCCTAAGGGTTTATTTTGTAAACCTGAGCTCTGAGGCAGATGGACAAGTTTTGGGCTGGCCTGTCCTCTGCAATACAGCAGAAACGCTTGGTAATAAAAGTGGACTCAATAATTTACCTTAGTGTTTTGACAAAGAATGCATTGTCTGAATTATCCTAGTAGTATATTCCATCAATCAGTCAACAAGTGTTTATTAAACACCTCTGGGGTTCCCTGGCCTTTGCTATTCAGTGAGAAACCCAACTCAGTAACCTAATACCTGCCTTTGTGTGTGTATACAAAAATAAATGATGCAAAATTGTCAGTTTCAAAGACTGGAATAAATTTATTGGCTAATATTCATTTAGCATTGTTAACCATCAGATTAATTTTAGGCTTGGGGCAGTTTTGGTGATTGGGGGGAGAACAAGAGATGGAGTTTTGAGTTTTAGGTATCTAAATGTATGTACTTTCTTGACCTCTGTTATATTTCTCCAGATAAGTACTGCTTAAATAACATATAAAGATGTCAGATGAGCAATAGACAGATAAGAATGGTGCAAAAAAATTCAAAATATGAAGCTACTGAGAGCAATTTCTGAGTCTCAGCACACTGAGTTTTGGCCCCAAAGTGCCTGGGGAAAATGGGCATATCATCTAAAAAGCCGTAAATACCAGCCAACAACAGGAAGTCTTAGACCCCGTCCCACACTTCTGAGCTGCAGAGTATGGGGGAAGCCTCCATGCCTTTATCTCACTGTCTCCATCTCTAGCAAGGAAACCTGGCTTCTGACTCTGCAGAATTTCACTTTCCCCCTTGTTTCTTAAAAGCAGAGTTACTATATCTATCTATATATATCTCTATCTATCTATCTCCTTTTGAAACACTAAGTTTTGGGTTTGTTTGTTTGTTTGTTTTACCCTAACATCACAGTTAATGTGTATTCTCTGGGCACAGACAAGCTGCAAGGTTCAGGGACACGCCTGGGGAAGAGCTGAGAGAGGAGGCTGAGGATGTAGCCACGTTTACAGAACTCTTTCAGGCAGACAGATGGGCAGGTCCAAGGTTTATGGGCATTGAATGCGAGCTCCAGGGTGGTACGTGACCTCAGAGGAAAAAGGCAGGAGTCAAGAACACTGAAAATGCTGTGGCCGGCCGTTTGCAATCCACGATAACAAGGAAACAAGATATGTACAAATGCAATAAGGATGGTTAAGCACTCAAATGTCTTCAGAAGGAGAATTAATATATGTGTAGTTTCTTAGAATTTACAAAGGGCGTTCACAGGCATTATCTTAATTAGCAGTTCAAATAGAGTTAAAAAGTGGGAGTCTAAACTTAGGGCACTCTGGCAGGGGTGAGCTGGGTGAAGCTGCTGGAGGAGATGCATTATAAACCAGATTTTTAAAACTTGGATTTATTGATTTTTTTTTCAGCAGCTAATTCACTTGAATTTTGAAGGACACGAAAAATTTAGAACTGTCCCTGGGGGTGCAGATGCATGTCCCCAAATGCCTTCATGGATAGTGTGGGCACTGAGACTAGACTTTGGGACCATCGGCAGCCTGGATGCCAAGGCAGAGCAAGAAGACAGGTTGATTCGCTTTGCTTTTTCAGCCCTGACAGCTAGGCATTCAGGCACAAAGCCCTCCGGGGTTCAAGCGATTCTCCTGCCTCAGCCTCCCCAGGAGCTGGGACTACAGGCGTGTGCCACGACACCTAGCCAATTTTTGTATTTTTAGTAGAGACACGGTTTCACCATATTGGCCAGGCTGGTCTTGAACTCCTGATCTCAGGTAATACACCCCGCCTCAGCCTCCTGAAGTGCTGGGATTACTGGCGTGAGCCACTGTGCCTGGACTATTATCTCTTTTAATGGTCACATTTTGCCCCGTTTTACAGATTCAATGAAAACTCAAATTGAGTAAGGTTAAGCAATGTGCTAAACGTCTCACTGGCCAAAAAAGTAGAAAAAGTAGTCCTCAAACCTCTGGGAATCAATGTGTGTGATGTTTAATGAGACAAAAGAAATTAAACTTCAGTCTGACTTGGAGTTTTCTTGTAATGGATGTTGCATAATTGAGTAGAGCCCAACCCAAGCAATTTTGAGAAGACAGTAATATTTTTAATTAAGATATTGAATTATTCTAAAAATCTATAAATTTCTGGCATCCTAGATGCAAGCTTCAATTAATCAGACTTAAAGTATCGATGCAATATATATTGTCTAAATGATTTACTACATATAATTTTCAATGTTCTGAGAGTTCAGGGAAGTGGAGCTCAGTTTGGGTGGGAGTCAGAGATAAGGCTGCCTGCGGGAAGAACTGCCTCCTTTGGGTCTGAATGGATGTATTTGGTCTGGATCCATGTCTCTAATGTGGTATGTCCACACTCCAGGTCAAGGGCAAGACTATTCACTTGGCAAGGAAATAGGTGAACTTCCATCTTATATATTATTTAGCTCATCCTTTACAAATGTCAGTTTTCATGGATGTTTGATAATGTGTATAACATATTAGTAGGGTCATGCAAGTATAATATTTATAAAGTAACCGTCTTTAATGGTTGTTTCTGATCTAAAAAAAAATTCTTATAAGAATGTATGATAAAAAGTGTTTGGAGAGGCCGGTGGTCAAAATCTCAGGAAGGAGGAAGAGCATGATGTGGCGTAGGGGCGAGGGAGGAACCTTGACCTTGGAGATGGGGATGAAGTGTTAGGGAGCAGTGGGGAATAAAGTTAGATGGAGGGGGTGGAGTCAGGATATGAATGAGCTGGAGGGCCCTGTGGAAGAGTTTAATTTCATTACTTATAACATCACATCTAATGCTTTCTAAAGATTTAATCGGGACTTGTAAGATAGGGTTAGAGGTCAGAACATTTGTAACTAGTGATGTCACCGGCCAGAACACTTTCGCAATATTCCAAGCACAAAGTGGAAAAGGGTTGCGTTAGCATGAAAAATGGAGGAGAAAGGGCAAATCCAAAAGGCATCTTGAAGGAAAAATACTAGAAGGTAGTGAGAGCTTAGAAGAGCCAAACTGGGCCGGGCACAGTGGCTCACACCTGTAATCCCAGCACTTTGGAAGGCCGAGGCAGGTGGATCACCTGAGGTCGGGAGTTTGAGACCATCCTGACCAACATGGCGAAACCTCATCTCTACTAAAAATAGAAAAATTAACCAGGTATGGTGGCACATGCCTGTAATCCCAGCTACTCAGGAGGCTGAGTCAAGATAATCCCTTGAACCTAGGAGACAGAGGTTGCAGTGAGCTGAGATCACATCACTGCAGAAATTCTAGGAGGGGTGATATCAATGGTACCCTGACAGAAATGGGAGGGGTCTGAAAAAGGGACCGACAAATGGGAATAGGGTTGAAGGAGGGTGGGCGATGATGAGTTTTTAGACTTGAGAATGGTGTTTTTAGCTAATGATGGAATATTCAAGTGGAGATGTCTCATAAACATTTGACAATGTGGGAATGAAGAACAGCCTGGACAACCGGCTACAAATACGAGCTCGTGACACACCTGTGTGGAAGCCATAGTGGAAGCCATTGGAGCTCACACCTCGTGAAAGAAGGCAGCATGAACAGAGACAGGCAATGACCAAGGACGAATCTTGGGGAACACAGCAAGGGCCTAAAAGAGAATAAGAGCTAGCAAAGAATCAGAAAAATACCCACAAAGGAGCAAAATTGTTTTAAAAAAATAAATGACCAGTACTATTAAGCACCATAGCCTAGTCTCCAGGATTCCATGAGAAAACAGTGTAGTCTCCTGGGCTGAACTATTCTCCTGCACATAGCTTTCCCTCTCTGGCAAGGATTTCTGGCTATGGTCCTTTTGGAGGCAAATATTGGTTCAGAGTCTTGCGTAGAGCCACAGAATATTAGATAGTTGAGGGAACCTTCGTAGCTGTATCTCTCATATATACAGTTGACTTCTTAAAAGTCAGTCTTCACGAATAAGCAAAGAGAGTATTTAAAACCAATAATTATCAATACTTGTGCATCCGTCTCTCAAAATATGTATATTTTGGGGATGTTACAGGTCAGAGCAGTAATTCCAGGGTGATTGGAGATATCATTTGACACTGGTCGTCCTGTTCTCAAAGACCCTGGCGATTCATTTATTTCTGATTCTAGCAGTTCTCAGTTGAACCCAGCCATAAGGACTTCTCGGAAGAAAATAGCCTTTCATGATGAGAAAGTACTTGAAGTATGCAAACGGATTGATGCCCTCACACCAGACGCCTACCATAAGTGACCAGGCAGCCCTTCTCAAACTCTCATGTGTCTGCGAATCACCTGGGCATCTTAATAAAAATGTAGGCTCTGATTCAGTAGGGCTGGGCTGAGGTCAAGATTCTGCATTTGTAACAGGCTCCAGGTGATGAAGCTGATGTTCATCCAGGAGGCTCCAGAATACAATGACTGCTTTGTAAGTGTCACTGCCACAATGAGAGTGGCAGCGGATCACTGGGTCTGGATGGCTCCTTGGAGGATCTTCTGGTGGTCTGGAGACTGGAACCTACCTCCTCCACACACAGGTCTTTCTAGGCTGTTCAGTAGGTCTTTCCAGGCTGTTCAGCCTCAGAGTGAAGCTGAGGTTGAACTGATGTATCCCACCAGCCTTGCACCAATGTGGCTGGGGCTGAAGGCATGAAAGCAGGGACTTCAGCAGCTACAAGCAGTTCTGTGGCTACACACAGCCTGTCTCTGGATATCTCCCCATTCCCAAGATGTCTGTCTTCTCTGTGGGCACAGACTCTGATAAGTTCCCCAAGAGATTTGGTTACTGCCTCCAGGGAAGGCTGGTGTGTTTGTTTATCTGTCTTCTCCAGAGTTTGTTTTTTTATCCTAAGGAATATAGGAATATATGCATTATAAAACCAGCCTTAGATTCCTTTTCTTCTAGATGGTGGTCAGAACTGGAGCCTGGAAGTCTGATGTGCCTACTTGAGTCCTCACACCCTTCATGAATTAGGTCCAGGAGCTCTGACACACTCTTTCATTCCCTAAGATGTAGATAATGCCATTGTCTCCTCCGTCTCTCCAAAGAATATGAAGGATAGAGAGGAAGGGTTATATGCCATTAACATTGCATTTGTCTAAAAACTGCTAGTTTTAAAGTCTTATAACAGAAACGAAGACATTGTGAGAAGAGACAGCTGTCGAATGAAGTAGCTTAAGTGAGATGTCCAGGCCTGATTGTTGAGTCTCATACCTTGTGATAGGTCTTCCATCTCGTGCCCCTGTCTGTCTCCCCTCCTTTCAGATGCCTCATTTTCCTGTGTGTCCCACATGTGGCCCCCTCTTTCCTAGAACCAGGAATCAAGCTAAACTGATTTAGAGGAAGTCTCCCCTACTCAGATGCTCATTTAGTCCACACACAGATGGCCGGTATTTTTATGCATTTTTAATTTACCAATAACCTTTTAGGAATGAAACAGAACTAACATTTATTGAATTTATTGAGCACTTACTATATGGAAAGTCCTCCTCTGCTGAGAGCTTTATGCATATCAACTCAGTTAAACCTTTTCATGAAGAAAACGAAGCTTAGAGAGATCAAGTTACTTGCCAAGGTTACAGAATAAGGGGCGAAACTCAAGTTGGTAGGATGGAAGCACGCAGCCCTTGTCCACCAGTGCTTACTTGGGGATTGCAGCAAAAAGGGTTTGCTTTAGAAAAACTTCCCTGACAGTTGTAAGTACTGCTGGTGGAGCTCACTAAGTAGCTAAATAGACATAAACAAGCAATTACTGGCATACTGTGCAGGCATGAGTTCAGTTTTAGCCAGGAGTCCCTCCTCACAAAGGAACTTGGTATATTGCCAAGGATAGCTACGGCATCATCTCCGCTATTTGCTGTGATTATTTGTTGGCCTTTTTCTTACTCTTGACTGTGTGTGTGTGTGTGTGTCTGTGTGTGTGTGCATGTACATTGAATGAACTTAAACAACTTGATGGATCTCAACGTTTAGACAACTTAAATACACGTCATAGGTAAAAGCTCATTATCAACTCTAAGACCTATTCCAAAGTGAAATGTTTGTGCTGTTGTGATTTTGTTGCTCTCCATGAGAATTCTTAGAGATTCCTTTTCTTCTTCCACTTCCTTTCCTGTGCAGTGCCGTTTTCTTTGATGCTCTCGCTTCAGGCTCTCTTTTTCTAGAGTTCTGCCTGCTCCTGCGCTAGCCCATGGTCGCTTTTCTCAAGTCCTGTTCTCTCTTGTAAGTCTGTACCCGGCACCCCTACTAAATGGCACATGTAGATACCTCATATTTCTGGGATTCTAGTCACACCTGACTCTTAGCTGGTGGAAGGGACTATTTATTTTCCCCCTTAGGAAACCAATCATTTGAAGCCTCAAGTATCAGCTTCCTGGCAGCCTCCACAAAGACCATCCCCTCAGGACACAAACAAGCTCTATCACTAGAGTTTCCCTGTGTGTGTGTGTGTGTTTTTTTTTTTTTTTTTTCTTTAAAGTTCCCTGGTGCAAGTAGGCTGCAATTAAGAGGCAGGATCAAAGGGACTGGCTGCCTCTGGGGCTGCTGGGACCAGCAAAGAGCTTTGGTGCTTTTAACTACTTACTTCCCACAACACGTGCTACTCCAGCTGCTGCTTTGTTCTCCTGAGTACTCAGGTACCACACAGTGGTTTGCTGTGGGAAGACACATGAGAGTCAATGGAATAACTTTTTCACATTACACAGGATTCTGACAGCCCCACCACGCCACTCCTTGGAGATCCACCCAACTGACAAAAAACACAAATATAAGGTGGAAATTAGAAGGAAATCCCAAGTGGGAAAGCATCTGAGGGATTATCTGGCACAATCCCTGTCTACCCTCTTCCCCAGTCCTAACAAGCTCTTTCCATCTATTGTGTATCTTCCTTTATTGACTGGACGATCACGACCCCATAGCGCATAAAGCCATAACATTTTGTTAGAAAATTTTTCCTCGTGCTAAAATGAAATGGGACTCTGTATCCTGCACTCTTCACCCCTGTTCAGGCCTTTGGAGTAACCCTAAGCAAATCAAGTGTCTCTTTAGGAGGCGAGCCCCTTCACGTATTGAAGAGGTCAGAATTCCTCTGACAGAACCATTATGGCACCTCCCTAATTCACGACAGAATACCTTTATTTTTGCAGCCCAAGACACTGGGCTTCTCTGGCAGTGTTGACCCACTGTTGACTCAAATTGAACGTTGAACCAGCTATGATAAGAGAAAGAGGTGGGGCTCCTTAACTTCTTTTAGCTCTGTTCAGGCCTGAGCACAGTAGGGCGGTGGTGGGGAGTGAAGAGATGAAGGTACAGTGTGGTGGGACAGATGAGCTTCCACAACTGCATGATGGGATGCTTTAAAATTGTTTTCAGTCCCAACCACAGGTAACAGCCCCCTCCAAACATCCCTGGCAATGTACGGGACACTGGCTTGCAAAGTTACCCACAAGGACAATAGAAAGATCGATTGAGATTTAAATAAACATATATGCAGAGATAGATAGAGGTATTTCTTCACATCAAATATTTGAATAACATACTCAGGCAGTGTTTAGAGATAAGGTACACATTTTTGGTTTTCTTTCGTTGTCGTCTATGTTTTTTGGCTCAACGATCATTTTAGCAGTAGCGCTCAGTCCTCCTGAGTTTCTCTGCGGCTCTCAGCAGCGTAGAGACACACTTCGCCATCAGTAGGTGCCAAGGTCACTGGAGGAACTAATTAATCCCAGCTCCAGTCAACAGCAGGCTGCACTAACCTGCCCTCCTTCCTCGGAGAAGGAGAAACCAGGAAGGATTTTCTCCCTCAGATCCACCCAGGCCTACTTAGGGGCACACAGAGCAAACAAAGGAAGGGTGAGGAGGGGTGTGGAACCATTTCTGTACGAGGGGGCCACGTTTTCATGTAGAGAAAGCCCAGAACTTGATCTGAAGCTTCAGACCTGAGTTGGTATTTAACCTAGAGATCCCCCAGGCCCCTATTCTCTCACAAACTCTGCCTTTTTTTCTCCTTCTGTACTAGTATTGGTTTTATTAATGCCCTATAAACCCAGCCACCACGTTTTGCCAGGCTAAAAATTTGCCTTTTTAACAAAAATTGCCAGCTTTCTAGCTGACCACTCAAGAGCATGAGTTTTCCCCACTCAGGGTGAAATTGATGTCATATAACCCAGACCTCATTAAATAATTGATCAGAAAATGTAACTGAAAGGAGTGATTATTTTTGGAAACATTGATGACCAATAACCCAAGACACAAAGTTAGAAAACATTGCCATTTAAAACCTTGTAGATACCGGAATTCTTGTGAGTCCCCTTATCCAGGTACATGTTAGGTCTTGAGTTAATTGCAGCTGTGGATTTTTATTTGATGTTCTGATCTCTTTCTTCCAGTTTGATAAATTAGCATAGAAAGTGGAGGAAAAACATGTTGGCGCAGCTTGTGCACTTTGTCAGCTTAACAGAATGGAGTCCTGCTCTGGGATCAGTCAGTGTTGTTGTGCGAACCCTCTGTGACTCCTTCCTCCCTAGACCCCAGAGCTGCAGAGACAAGAGGGGCGTCGGCCCGGGAGCGAGGTTCCAGTTACAGTTTGGGAGAACCCAGCAAATCCTGGAGTTAGGTTTCTGACGCTCCCCATCTTGTCCCCTGGTTACAAACAGAAAAAATAAATCAGAACCATATGTTCAGTACACTATCAGCCTTCTAGTGAACATGTTGCCATTAAATAATAACCGTCAGCCTATCCGCAAATTTGACGGTGATGGGCGTTGGAGCTGACCTGCCCTGGCGGAGGCTGGGAAGGGTGGAGAAGGGCGATTGTGTTTGCTTCCTTGCTCAAAATGGCATGTCGCTGGAAGCCTTCCAGCTCCTAATGGTGGAGGCAGAGCGAGGACTGCATTTACCGACTTATTTCCCTCTTTTTTTTTTTTCACGTATTCCTTCTTCCCCTCACATTTTCAGGACTGAAAATTAGAAACACTTTTCTCCTACACACAAAATTACTCCCTCACACACACTTTATTTTCCCCCTGCTTTGAAGTGACAGTTGCTGCCAGAAAAGCTTTCTCTCAGAAGAACACAGGCTGTCCTGGCCAGAATGAAGGGGTTAATTTAAAATACAGTCAGCTAGGTAGTCCTGGGGGCCTGCTTTCCTTTGGGGAAGGGGGTAGTGTCTGAAAGCTTGGAGGGGGTACTCCTGGAGCTCTGCTAATATTTTCTTTCTTCATCTGGGTGTGAGATGTACAGATGTGTTCACTTTGTGAAACTCCAGTGGGCTGGATACAGGATATGTGGTCTTTTTTTTTTTTTTGTCTTTAATAAAAAGTTTTTACAATGTAGCTGGCTACCTTGTACTTTGTATTATAAGATAAAGAAAAAGCCCGTGGGAAGATAGTCCTATATTTTTATTCTGTTCCCACTTGGACCTCCACTTTTTACTCATTTCTCTCTTCTGGAACCTTCTGGGCTTCCAGCAGTGGTCTCTGTTCCCAACTATAATCAGAACCATGAAGGGTCATGATAGCCAGCTTACCATTCTACCCTGGACCAGAAGGAAGTTAATGCTTCGAATTAGAAACTTGAAAGGAAATGATCAGTGTTAAATAATAATGATGGTGACAGTAATAATAACAGTTACTTTGTCATTATATAAAAACATCTCCTTGTTCCTTGTTTCTCCCTATTTTTATTTTATTCAAATGCATGAAAGCTTTGCTTAAGGGACTTTTTTTTCCTTTCTTCTATTTGGCAATCAAGACAAATGGAAGGAAGGAAGAGCATGGGGACAGCAGATGACAAAGCCCTTTGCCCTTTTCTGGCTGTGTAACCCTAGACTAGCCCATTAGTATGGTTAAGTCAAGGGATTGCAGATCTCAAAAAATAAATAAGGATGGCAGGAATCCAAAACTTGTGGGTCATCAACACAGATTTGAATCCTGGGGTCCCATACGAAGCACAAATTACCAAATTCATCAGACCTCTGGTTTCTTGTGCCCACCTCTCAGGACTTTCGTGAAGATTTGTTAAAACAATGGACGAGCATTGCCTCGTGCATGGTGAGGGGCCCTTTGTCAGTGGGAAGGAGCTGATGGCATTGTTAATTTAAGGACCTTCTCTGCCAGGGCAAATGTGTTCTCCTTAATGAAGCTTTCATTGGCTATAGAAAAGTTTGCAGGAAAAAGAAATGTATGAAAGATAGTGGATGAGGAGAAAATTATTTCTTAAGTCTTTCCCATTTCCTTTCCCCTCATGGAATTTCTACTCTACTGTGACAGGTAAGACGTGTGAATAAATCACCATGGTGAAGGTATTATGCCACAAGGGAGGTATAAGGTGCCTGTGAGATTACTGCCATCCAAGTGAGGCAGTCAGGGAAGGCTCCCTGGAGGAGACAACATCTGACATGGCCTTGAAGGATAGATAAAATCACATTGTGTGCACCTGAAAAGCACCCATGCCGGTTTTTCTGGGGCATGGAGCATAGTCTAAGGAGTACTTGACATGGACTAAATTGTGAATGACCTTGAACACCACCCTATGTATTTCAAACTTTATTCAGAATGTAGCAGAGAGCCACCAAATATTTTTGACCAGGTAAATGAGGGGTCAGATAATGCTTTAGAGAGAGAATTCCGTGGGCAGAGTTTAGACCTGAGAATTGCAGACACTCAGGCAGGTCATGAAGGCATAGGCTGGGATAGCAGCAATGAGGATGAGGTGCTGTGCTGAGGCCAGGGGCAACTTACGAAGAGCATGAGCAGGATTGATTGGGGCCAAGGGAAAGTGGGGGAGTCAAAGCTGACCTGGCCTGGATGTGATCAGCTTAGAAAACAGAAAAATCAGTGATGCCAATGGCATAAACCCACAGGAGAATGGGGGAGGGCAATAAAATTGGCTCTGGTCATTAAGAGTTTGAAATCGGAATGTCCTCTGAGAAGTATGGGTCTAGGCTTCTGCAGCGTGCGGAGCCCAGTGTATATTTGGAATTTATCCACAGAAGACTGATGTTTGAAATCATACTGGAATTGAGATAGCAAAGAAAACAAGTGTCATCTAGAAAACGGTAGACGACACAGGCTTGGGAAAGCCTTACATTAAAGGGAATTTCTCAGGCACACGTCCACTGGCACAAAAATCCAAAGTGAAGAGCATTTCATCCAAGGTGAGGGCACCTTGGAACTGGTGTATGGGCTTCATGCCCTTTCTCAGTGTCTTTGGATCTGTGACAAAGGACATTGCTATTCACTGCGTCGTAGATTAGGGGTTCCTGAAACCAGGTGAGAATGGGAAATGGTGGCAGATCCTAAAGAAAGTTCAGTGAAGATGAAGACTGGGCCCAGTCCCATGAGGTGCAGAAGCCAAGACAACACCTCTGACCTTTGGGAAAGTCGCTGTTTGGAAGAGTGCTGCGTGGGCTGCTGAACTGCAAGGCACCAGGGAAGTGGGAAGTGAAACTGGTTAGCTAGGGAGTGGGAGACAGGTAGCGCAGCCAAAGGCGACGTGGTGGTGAGCAGAGAAGAGGCAGGGATAAAGTAAGCCAGTTCAGGTTGGACGGCAAGGTGTGCTGGGCTGGCTGGTGGCACCTGGGGCAGCTTTTGGCTCATGGAGGCTGCCTGCTGGGGATTCATGAGCTGAGGCCACTGGGAAAAAAAATGGTTTTTGAAAATTGATAGACCTAAGTATGATTCTGCTCTACCAGGAAAGGTGAAAAACATCAGAAAAATGTGAAGGAAGGTGGTAAGGTGAGGTCTAAAGGCTTCTCCAAGGAGGCTTCCAGAGGCCTTTGCCTTGAAATGAATTCTGCTCTACTCAAAGTAACTGTAGCGGGGAGGGGTCAAGATGCTACATCCAGCCCCACTGCTAATCAAAGACGATGTCTGTATCACCACAGGCATAACTGCAATACAGCGACTGCTGCGACTTTCTAAAGTGCTATACAAATGTTTGTTGTACTATTGTTAGTTTATTATTTTCCTTAGCTTTTCCCTTCATACTACAGGGTATCAGCAAAGGCTAATTCATGTGCCCAGATAACGCTTCTCCTAAATAACAACCTGCCAATACAGATATCTCATGTGGAATATTTTTAATGTCTCCTTATTATAGTAATCCCCATTCATTTTAAACTTGAGCCAATCTCTGATAAGTAGTAGACGCTCAATAAATGTTTGTGGAATACTTGTGAATAGCTGAGTGTTTTAGGACCGAGGCAGGCATTTCTCTAGATAATTATTAGCTATGAGTCATACTCACAGAAGTCCGTAGTCCATCATCTATACAAATATACCCAGAAGTTTATATGGTGATGAAAAATGAATGCATTTTTCTCCTGGGAACATATGCATCTCTATGAAGTTGTCCTTTACTGCTGAAGAGAGGCCAACCCCTTCAACCAGGGATCTTTTTTCATTTAAACTTCAAAGAAGAAGTTTGGCTGATGAAGGCTGTGGACAGAGAGAAACTAAGTGTGAGATACATGAACTGTGAGTTCTCTGGAGCGTCCTAACTCTTAAAATAAGTTTTAGTTGCTTGATTGCTGTAGGATAGATACTTCTGGTTATGTGTGGCTGCACAAAATGTACAGCACATCTGACAAAATGGATTGACCTATTTCTTTGCCCTTGAGGGCCACTCGAAAACTTAATAAAAGACAAGCACATCCACAGACAAAGCCAGAATAATATTTGTAGCCACTGGGACAAGGTTGTATTTCTGGACTATATTCACCTCTCCACCCAACTCCAACCCCAGGAGAAGTTGTATTTTCTTTCCATACCCATTTCAAAAGCTCTCCCAAGTTACTCCAAAGGTTGATTCTGTTAGCTCCACATACTCTTGCGAAGCTTGTTAGAAGGACAGATTCCTGGGCCCGACCCCAGACTTCTCAATCCTAGGCCCCAGCTCCATGATTCTGACTCAGGAAGTCTGAGGTGGGGCCTAGGAATCCACATGTTTTGCTAGAATACACAGTGATGTTGACACAAATTATTTACAGACCTCCTGGCACAGGGGTTAGGAGACCATTCAAATCCTGCATCCAGATCCTGGCTCTGCCACAGACTAGCTGCACAACTTCAGGCAGATTTTGACATCGATTTGAATCTCAATCTTCTTATCTTTAAAATGGGGGTAATAATTCCCACTTCTCTGGGCGATAGTTGGGATTAAATGAGATCGCCTCATGTAACTTAATTACACGAGAAAGTACTTTCTATGCTGCACAAAATACACACTAAATACATCATAAATAAGATATAGTTCTCTGGGGTGGACACAAAGCTATTAGAGAATAACCACCAACGAATGCTATAGACCCTCTAAGCAATTCTAGAAAAAGCAGGGGCTTTGACATAACTATTTCTGCAAATTCTTAAAGGCTTGATATCCTCACAAAGATCCCATTGTTCTTTTACCAAATGCAAGAAGGCTTTTTATTCTACAAAAGACTTTTGGGAATGTTTACATTTGAGGGAGATGGTAAAACACTGGAGCACGTTACCCCAGACTAAAGAAATCATAGTATTTCTAGGATGATTGAAATGTAGCTGCTTTTGAAAACAGGAGGGCTGGGCTACATTTGGAAAGTTTCATGTAGTGCATGTGTGAAAATGAAGCACTTGAACGAGCTCCGTGATAGGCCATGCCTTGAGCTGTTTTGGCACAGATAAAATTGCTTCTGTCCTCACTCGGGCTGTTTTTAGGTTGTTCAAGCAGATGGTAACTGGCTCACATAGGGGCCAAACTCCTGAGCTTAAAACTTTTGGAAATGAATGACTGACTGAATGAATGAATGAATGAATTTCCTCTGGGTCCAAGAAACACTCCCATTATATGTGCCGTTCCATTCTAGCCCTCTGGTCCCTCAGGAAAGGTTAGCCTCTTTGTTGCTTAGAGCACGAATATGTAAGGATTGGTTCAAGGTGTTTCCTGGAACTGAAGTCCCCTTCCTTCCTGGATGTGCCGACCCACTTGCCTGTGTTGGAAGACTCAATATCACATGTTCTTTTTTTTTTTTTTTTTTTTCCCCCACTGAGAAGCCATCAGCAGCAGAGATACTTTCACAAGTTAGGTGTTTGCTGGAGCTCTGGGTCATAAGATTTGGGTCACACACAACCAAGAGGAAAGAAGCGTGGTACGGAGTCCATTTGATCAGCATACAGGGAGAAATAAGAACAGAAAAGTGAAAAAAAAATTCAAAACAGAGGAGAGAGTGCAAAGAAAAAGATATGCTACTCTGAAATCTAAGTCCCCATTTCAGCTTTCAGTTGAGAAAGGTTTTCGTTTTTTTTCCAAATCAAAGTATATCTACAGATCTTCAAATCCATTGTGAATCATTTTCAAAAGCCTTAGTCCTTTCATTCAGAGCACTGATTAAAATTCAACGGTGTGCCTAGTACCCTGATGCTAGGTAACGAAGTAAAACAATCATGATTGGCAGCAATGGAATTGAGCAGTTAAGACACACATATTCATAAACATTGCACACACACATGTGCAACACAGGCACGCACCCCAAAAGCCATTGGAGAACACTGAGACCAACCCCATTTGACTTGGGCCCTGGATGCTTGCTGCTTCATTTAAGGTGGGAGGCAGGGAGGGGCCATCGGAGTTAGGCTAGTTGAGTCTGACTCCAGTTGGAGCAAGCCTTGTGTTGAGCTTACACGGGTGCCTGGATTGAGATAACTGTGCAGGAGAGTGGCATACATCCCATATCAAAGGAAACCGCTCAAACAAAAGCCAATAGGAGGAAATGAGCTCTTATTGTGTGCACACATGGGGTTCCTCCGAGAGGAAATTGCCTGATTGAGGACACTTCCGATGCCTTCTGAAGCAACAAGGAAAGGCTAGGCCCGTGTTCCCACAACTCGGAGGAGGTGTCTCCCTCAACCCTGGGCTAGCTGCAATGAAATGGGTAGGACTTCAACAACACCGCTGCCCACCCCCAGCACACTCCTAGACCTCCAGAAACTTCAATTACAGAATGTGTCTTTGGAACCCTAAAGGCAATTCCTTATGTTCTTCTTTGTGCTTTAGGGATCTAGGAAAGAGTAGGCAGCGGGCACTTGGCTCATATATGTTGCTCTCTTCATAGCCAAGGCTCCCCCATTCCTTGGCGTACATCAGGCAACTGAGACACAGCCCATGCCTGCAGGGTCACTTTGCTACCAGGATCCTGTTGGCTCCCTGGTGTTGGTCAGGCCGACTGGGATGAGGTCCCTGGATCTGCTCAGAGGGGTTTTACATTCAGTCCCCTCAGCTAGACAACAGAGGCATCTACAATCCTGTTACCTGCCATCTTCTACCCAAAATATAATCCTGACGCTGAACTTGTGATTTTGCAGGGCACAGCCTGGTGTCTGAGACTTGTCCCCGGCCCCATGTGGAACATAGAAACACCCCCCGTCCCCGAGAAATGTAGGGTCTATTTGAAGAGGAGTTAGTAGAATGGGGACTTCCTGGGTCCTGGAAGCCCCCCGGGGTGGGGCATGAGGGTACCTAAGAGACATTAAAAGAGCTTGGAATGAGCAGGGCTTACTTGTTCCTTTTTTCCCCCTCCTGTACGTTGCTTGATTGACAGTTTGAGAACACTTAAGCTTGGATCTGTGGGGATGCTACTATAACTGGCATGTATTATGGAGTCGTTGTCCAATGACATCATCCTCTGAAAGTGGTGCTGGTGGAAGGAAAATGAAAGCCGACTGAGCAGGGCTCCGCGCGGCGGCCCCTCCCCTCCGCTGAGCGCATGCGCTCCTTTGCAGGCGTCTCCTTCTTGCCCTCTGTCAGCCTGAAGCCCCAAAACTTGGGCATGAGCTCAGAGTGTCACCAACCCAGCCAACCCCTCCCATATACCCCCACCGCCCAAGTGACTATCTGCAGCAGTGGCCAGTGACAGGCATGGACAGTGGATGTGGGAGAGTTGATCAAAAGACAATGTCCCTTGAACATATCAAGCTCCGCTGCAGTTTAGGTAGATGCATTTTCACTTTACCCTGGGGTATGAAAAATCAAGGTTCTTAGATTGCCTTACGGACTGCTCTTGATGGCTCATTTATTTGGTCAGTCAACAAACCCTAAGTGAGTAGCCAGCATGTGTCAGATGCTGTTCTGGGCGCTGGGCTACAAAGATGCATTAGCCTGGCTGCTGTTCTAGCCAGATAGAACAGCAACAAGGTCAGCCTCAAGGAGGTGAGGATAAAAGGAAAGGGAGCACAAGGGTGAGTGAGGGCAGGACTGGCCGGCTGGGGTAGTAGGGGTAGGGGACAGGGCTGGTCATGATTTTCCAACAAGGGATTTGAACTGGGTCTTGGAGGATGCCCCAAATGCCAGAAGTCCATAAAAAGGGAGAAGCAGTCTCAGTCTTCAAATTAGCATGTTCCTTCTAATTAGTTGCTTCTAAGGCTTATCAAGTTGCATCTATAAACTAGAACTATTAGGCAATTGAACATTTAACAGTTTCGTTTTCTTTTCTCTTTTTCTTCTTTCCTCCCCACCTTTGGAGGGGGAAAAAACAACAACAAACAAATTAAGGGTTAAATTTGCCAACAAATAGCATTATGTGGATGCAGAGAAAGAAGACTATTTTGCTCATCCTGGATAGGGCTGGGTAACTGAGAATTGTATCCTCCGCCATGGATCTTATTTTGTTATCATTCATCAGAAGTGGCAAGAATAAAAAGGTAGAGGGAAACTTCTCTGTGGACTCGTACATGTTCTCCCTACCCTTTTGTCTTTCACGGCATCAGAAAGGCAAGGGGAAATAAAAGCACACCCTCGTTCTTGACCATAGTACAGACAGTATTTTACCCTCTCTTCTGGCTAAAAATGACTAAATAAAAACCAGATTCATCTCATGTAACAGTGAATAATGGTGGTTTCAAAGTCCTCATAGTTTAAAGGCTAATTTACAGGATTAGGTCATAGAAATGCCTGTAAAATTCCGATGTGATTCTTTAGTCATATTTAATTTCGAATATTATCACATACCAACAATAAAAATTTTAAGAAACCTGCTAGTGAAGTATTTTCAATGAATTTAAGTTTTCATGCATTTCAAACATGATGACTTTCGTAGCTGTCCTGAATAAACACAAGCTGTAATTTCGAAAGCAACAAATTGACGGGTGCAGAGAGGAAACCAGGCCAGTGTCTCCTTAACACTGCTGAATAGATCAAGATCAGAAAAGCCAAGGAAAGCTTGTCATCTGCTAAGATAAATCGGGAAACAAATAGAGACAAGTCAACTTACAGTCAGTATGAAGCCCCTAACCATTGAGCTTCACTGAGAACCATGAAACTTTGACTTTTTTCATGTATGAACGGCACTTTTGTGCCTTTGTTTTACGATGTAGACCAGCGACTAGATAATGTGCCTTGTTCTTCATTGACTTTGTAATCTTATTCTTTGCCACAAATATAATGGCCTGTTTGTTTTGCTGCTGGTACACACTGGTCCAAGAATCAGACATTTGTTTCACGGTGCTTGTTTTGAAGAAATCAGTTCTGGGTACATCTTTACACTGCCCATAAAAACAGGGGCTTATCTGGGTGAGAGATACACCAGGTCTGCACTGGGATGGGCTTACATTTATCCACTACTATAGAAAATGAAATTGAAATATAGTAAAACTGCATTTTAATCTAATTGCTGAAGAGTCTGAATTATAGACTATTCATAAAGATGTACAGTTTTATTCATTATAATGACACACAGCAATTTGAGTTGGCCAAGAGTATTTTATCTAATAATGACCATTAAGAAGTTCTTATTAATAAAGAGATAAGAATGATTTGTAAGTAAGATTACAGATATTTTTATCTAAATAGTAAACTCCTGAGAAGTTTGGTCTCAGAAGTAGGGTAAATATTCCCTTTAGGATTAGGTTAAGACTTAATTTCTTCAACAAGCACACCCTCTCTGCCCTTTTGTTAATAAATAGTTCAAAAGTAAACTTCAGCCTAGTCTGTAAATGGTTTCAACTCACCAAGGAATTCTGATCAGTTGACGGTGGCCGCCTGCCTCAAAACTTGCTTGGAGAAGTTTTTGGGTGCCAAGTCTAAGCTCCCAGGGAAAAAGTGCTGGGATCACGTAGTGATACCTGCCGTGGACAGGATAGGGGGAAGGGAGGAACAGATACTATTCATTTGCTACCCTTGGCATATCATAGGCTGTTCCAAATGGTTACAAAGTTAGGATTCTCACAAAAGTCATCCTCAGTCTTCTCTCTACAAAAGTGTGGTAACTTTTATGTTGCTGGTAACAATGTTTCTAGATGTCACCACAATCCTGAAGTTGAAGGTTCTTTCTACAAGGGTGGTAGCCATTTCACTATCTTAATTCACTTAGACCCTAAGCAAGGAAATTGAATTTATTAAATGTAGTCATGTAAAATGCATTTTATTTTTACTAAGTTGGAGGAGTAAAGTTATTTAACTACTCTTCTTTCTCTCGAATTTGATATTTAGGCAGGAGGAAGGGCTGTTACATTGGATTGAGTCCATTGAAATGGTATTTTAATATTTCATTTTAATTTTACATGTAATTATTACTGCACTTTTTGAAAGAAAATACTTAGTTCCTTCCACTGAAACAAATCTGAAATTCAGAGCCAAGTCCCTGCAGCAGCACAATTTTCCATTATTTTGAAGTTAAATAGCAGATGATAAGTAGGACAAAGGAAGGGAACTAGTGCCTTTAAAGCACCTACTGTGTTTCAGGTACTTTGATTTACTTTCAGAATGTTTTTCTCCCTAATTTAATGCTCCCAGCTACCTAAGAGATATATGGTGTTGCTACATTTTATAGATAAGAAATGTGAGGTTTAGAAAGGGACTGTGCGTTCATTGCGGAACTTAAGTTGGAACTAGCCTCCAAGGTTGGCTGAAATTTCTGTTTGCAATTCAGAATTTAAATGCATACCACTTGTCCCAACTTATAAACAGGACTCCTGTAGTGAAGTTTTTTGGATGAACTAATCTGAATTTAAGAACTTCAGCATTTTTGAAAGCCGTTAATAACTGTTGGCTACCGTTATTTCACACACACACACACACACACAAACACACACACAAACACACACACAAACACACACACAGACACACACACACACAGACACACACACACACACAAATACACACACAGACACACATACACACAGACAGCATTTTTGAAAGCCGTTAATAACTGTTGGCTACCGTTATTTCACACATACACACACACACACAAACACACACACACACACACACACAAACACAGACACACACACACACACAAACACACACACACACATATTTATGTGGGTGAATTCCTATTGAACTTCAAACATTTATTGCAAACCAGTTTGACTTTTTATTTCAAAAAGAAAATGTGAATGACTACTGTTTATGTTAGAAAACTATTTAAAACCTAGAAAAGAATTTTACATGAGGATAAAGACTGTTAACGTATGCAATAAAGTCAGCAGTGCGTGTAAGAAACCCGAATATCGTCCTGACATTTTATACGTGTGTAAATTGAACTTCTAATTCAGAGGAAGTCTGCTTTTAGTTAACCACTGCGAATAAACTTCTGTTTCTAAAATTCTCAGTCTCTATCTTTGGGTAGGAGGAGGCAGTGGGATTTGTGGTAGAGAGATCCCCCTCCACCCCACCCCGAAGAGGCATTTTATTAATTTCTCTTGCTGAATTTTTGACCCTGTAAAGAAAAAAAGATGCATTGTACCAAACCACACTACAAGACAGTCTCCTCCAGACGGGCTTTTTCCTTCCTGCTGAAGGACATGGATATCGGCTTTATGAGCTGGTTACAGTCAGCTTTATCGCCAAGCCAGTAGATTTTCTTAATATACTTATTGCTGTTCTGTAAATAGCACAAAGGCAATCATGAATCTGAATCACTTACGGGGTCACGGTGAGATTGATAAAGGTAATCTTGGGAAGAAAGTGTTGTATAGCCTAAATAATGAAACTAGTAATTGAAATTCTTTCTTATTGTGCAGGCTGACAGTCTCGAAACCAATTCTTTGAGTACCTATTGTCTATTTCTGAAATTTAATGAGATAATGCATGCTAGAAACACTTGATTCACCATACACAATTCTATGTAAATGCCAGCTGATAATATTAAAGATAATAATTGTATTAAAAAATTTAACACAGGAAGAGAGCTTTGAGATTGTCTAGCATGTTTCTTTACAAAGTTGATTGATTAAAAACTACAATATACTTTATTTGTTTCTTTATTTTCAAGAATATTTGGAAGAAAAAGCACTGGAAGCCTGGCTTTATGTTAATAATATAAAAACCAACAGGGCACTGGATTTTTTTTTTTTCCTTTACAATGGTATGCCACCCTGATTTTTTAAATTCTAAATTACCCTTTGATTCCCTTTAAAAGTGAGATAGAAGAAGAGATATGCTCGAAGTTCTAGGACAGGAGACTACTCAACATGAACCCTGACATAGGTCTTCTTTGTGCTCTTAGGGATGGCTTCATTTCTCTCATACCTGTTTCTCTTGTTTATTGATTGAAGTTAATGATACAACTTGGAGCATTAGAATATTCCAATGTAAAGTGTCACGGTTATTGAGGCAGTGGTGTTACTTATAAAAAAATTGTTTAGAACTCTAATATTTTCTTTAGTTCATTCATTGCACAGCTAAAAGAAAGCAGAATGGTTAATTAACAACATCATTTACTCCATATTTTAAATCACATTCTAGTTCAGTTACATCATTTTACTTCAAATAGCTCCATAAGCAGTCAATATTTGAATCTGCCAGCCAATTAATTGCTCTACCTGTGAATTTTACCCCAAAATATAGGTTTACCCAAATCTAGAAAACATTTGCTACTCAACACTTTCTCCCTGATTATCTTTTCAGTCTCAAAGCGTATATGACAAACCCTTCATCAAATGCTCTAAACTTTTCATCAGAAAACCTTGTTTTGGTTTAGTCTTTTAATGCTGCATTAGAAATTATGTTTCTTGGCAAATACTCCTTTCCATATTTATTATCTGGATTTAACATGTAATTATTTATTCTTTGCATAACAATTCACTTTTCATTATATATATGCGCGCGTGTGTGTAAACGTGTGTATGTATGTATATATATGTGTGTGTGCATGTGTGTGTGTGTGTGTGTGTGTGTATATATATATATTTTTTTTTTTTTTTTTTTAAGATGGAGTCTTTCTCTGTCACCCAGGCTGGAGTGCAGTGGTGCGATCTCGGCTCACTACAGCCTCCACCTCATGGGTTCAAGTGATTCTCCTGCCTCAGCCTCCCAAGTAGCTGGGACTACAGGTGTGTACCACCATGCCCAGCTAATTTTTGTATTTTTGTATTTTGTATTTTTAGTAGAGATGGGGTTTCACCATGTTGGCAAGGCTGGTCTCGAACTCCTGACCTCAGGTATCTGCTGCTTCAGTCCCCCAAAGTGCTGGGATTACAAGTGTGAGCCTCCATGCCCAGCCCCATAATATTTCGTAGTCATGGTTGAGGCTCTTGTACATGAGTGAATAGCTTAGTTGGTTAAAGCAGGAGACAGTGATTATAAGTCCCTGATACCACAGTCTCATATATCACCCAGACCTGAGCCAACCATTCCCAAAACATGTGCTATGGGTCTCCAAAGGGACAAAGCCCTAGCAGAATATCTCTAACCATTGAAAGCACAAAAAGAAAGAAATCTTGTGTTTATTATTACTGTTAAGAATAATAAAATCAAAATAACTTTTTTTTTTAGAATCCTCCCTTTCTTCTAAAATCCTATAACATCAGATAAAGAAAAGGTGGAACAAAATCCTAAATGTAATGTTCAAACTGTCATATGTGGTACCTTAATGGTTAATTTTCTATTAGTTATATTTTATTATTAGAAGCAATAATAAGCTGTTATAATTTAACATTTTTATGCCAAGTCTATGGAAAATGTTATGCAAATTTTACTATTATTAGAAAGCTACAATTTGCAAGCCATTGTCACTCCATTCTTTTAATCTCTTTTCTTAAAAGTGGCCACCCCCAACCCCACTCATTGTGAGTTGAAATTATTCAAATTAATGTCAAATTGTTTAAATATTAAACTGTATTTTACCTTGATACTTAGTTTTTAAAAACACATAATTTCTGCTACACGATTTGGACAGCAGACTGTGATATATGATATGCCTACTATATCGTCGTAATGGGCAAAGTTCATGATAACAAAAGTATGTCCAGACTTAGTGAAATAATGTGACTTCCCTATTTCTCAACTTCCCTGCATTTTAAGATGTTCAGTCTGGAAAGTGTTCCACAGTTTATGAATGATTGTCCCTGGATGGTGGTGACATTTGACCTATTGTTCAGTTTTGAAGATGGAAATGACATGTTCACCAGCATAAAAGCCCAGGGGGCTTTTTTAGAATTTTTGTCTTAGAATGTTTTTAGTTTTATTTTATTTTCTGGTGATAAAATACTTGCTTCCTCAAGGAAAAATATATAACATTTAATATCCTATGGTAAACACTGGAGCCTGACATTATCCATTGCTAGAAAACATGGTTTTTAAGAGCTGCTTAATGTCTGATGAAATGAAGATATCATTATTTATTTTAGCATTTCCTGTTGCTTAACATTTACATTGGTTCTAATTGCTTATTTTCATAAATTGTGCTGTGATTAACATGCTGATACATAAATATTTAATACCATGCCTAATTTTTTCCTTTAGGATATATCCCTACAAGTGGGAGCTTTAGGAGCTGCTGAATTTTATTTTCTTTACCCTTTTCATTTCTGATAAGGTTTTTCATTTTCATGTTGGAAATAAAATGCGATTAGGTAATTGTTTTGAGTATTAGGTTTCCCCCCTCAAAGTTCTACAGACATATTTCTATTGGCTTTTGCTGTTTTATGCTGCAAAAGAGAAGTTGGAAGCCAATTGATTTGTTTGTAGTTAACTCTTTTTTGGGCAGAAGGCTAAATAATTTTAGAAATCTTCCTTTGTCTTCGTGATTGCTATGAGGTTCCAGCTTGGCAAAGCTTTTTGCTGGCTTAGCCCAGGACACGGAAGTCTAGTTGGTTCTTCTTTCTCAGCTCTTTTTGGAACTTTCCAAGATTCTTTAAGCTACAGCTTTTCGTTATTGCTTCTATTTCATTTGTTCTTTATTTTTTTTCCCATCCAGGAACACCAAAAATTCTTAGGTTGGATCTTTGTTTTCTGACTTCCGTATCTGTCAGTAGTTCTCTGAGCAGTTTAATCTCTTTTCCATCTTTCTCTATATTGTGTAAAAAAAAAAGTGTCAGGTGTATTCTCCAACTCATTGATTCTACTTTATTTGCCTACTGTGTTGAAATCAGGTTTTAATTCTGCTGTTGAAATGTTGGTTTCCTCTCATTCCTTTCTTATGTCAACCAACTGCCACTTTTATTTCTGGCTGTCTCTTGGTCCCTTTTCAGCTCAGTCTGCCTTTTTCCCATCTTTACTGTCCTGTTTTATACGTTCTCTAAGAGACATTGAGCTCTCTTGAACTTCATTGAAAACATAAACCAAGATGCTTTCTTCAATTTTTTTTTTAATGACAAACCTTGAGCTCCCTTTCTGACCCTCCTTTTAGTTTGTAGAATCGTTCCTGCGGTCATTTTGGATTTTTGTCGTATATTTAGCTATTTATTTGTTTGCTTTTTTTCATTCAGTGATCTTGAAAGAAAATAAGTCTGTCCAGGCTTGGCTTGTTTTTATTCAAGATAGGGCTGAGAAATCATTTTAGAGATCCTCGCTTGCTGCCTGATATCATTATAATCCTCCCCTCCAATGCTAAGTAGAAGGCTCCTTGATGGAAATTTGATTTAGTTCAATGGTACAGCAGCTTCAAGATAGTATGGAGGAAGTTTTAGCGACTGTATATACAGCGCAGGTATGTCATCTTAGCTGAGTTTCTTATTGTAAAGGGTTACTTCTCTCCATCCAACTTTTTCTTTTCTTACCCTGGATGCCAAATATACAACCTAGCCAAGCCTCCTTGCCATTGCTATTTCCACTGCACAGGAAGAAGAACTCTTAGATGGTCAGTTTTGGATTTGGTGCAGCTACTGGCCAGAATTTAGTAGTTTTCTGTATAACTGCTAGGAGCATGGAGACTTCAAGACATGTGGCTGAGGGGATGGTTAATATGTACAAAAATATGGTAATGTAGAATGAGTGAGATCCAGTATGTGATAGCACAACAGGGTGACTACCGTCAACAATTTATTATACAGTTAAAAATAACTAAAAGGATGTAATTGGAATGTTTGTAACATGGAGAAAGGATAAATGCTGGAGGTGAAGGCTACCCAATTTACCCTGATGTGATTATTACACATTACAGGCCTGTATCAAAGTATCTTGTGTACCCCATAAATAGATACACCTACTATGTACCCACAAAAATTAAAAACTAAAGAAAAAGACATAGCTGATACACTTTCTTAACACTAAGTTTTCTTTTTGCTGGAGATTAATAGGGAAAGTCAGATAGCTACTTGTGCTCAAGTTGATGTTGCACAAAAATGTCAGAAGCTATTAGTAAACACGCACTGAAGTGTTTAAAGATTTATTTTTGTTGTTGTTCTTCTTCTTTGCATTGTTTTGTATTGTTAGAAGGACTTGTATGTCTATTATCAATGAAAGGTTCTTTTTCCCTTTATGGATTATATTTTTAATTAGATCAATTGGTGAATAGAGCAAGTTGAGTTTATAAATAAATTTTTTTCTCTTTTTTCCTTAACTTTTCAAACAATACTTACTGAATAAGGCATCCTTTCTCCATGTGTGATATTTATTATCTTGTATCCTCAATTCTTACATATACTGGGATATCGTTCAAGAAATTATTAGTCAATTTCAATGATTTATCTGTCTCTTCTTTCCACAGTAATAAATTGTTTTAATTGTTTTAGATTAATAGTACATGTATCCCGATATACCAAGGCCAATCCCATAAATTGTGATTCTTTTCAGGAATTTATGCTCTGTCCTCATCTGCTGTTGCTTCCAGAGAAATGCCACAATCATTTTTCAAGTTCTTCTCCATATCCATAACAGCCTCCCCAACAATAAAAAATCCCTTTGAGGTTTTATTAAAATAGGATTAAATCTACAAATTAATTTAGTAAGAACTAATATTTTTAGATGACAAGAATCTACAAATATCTTTCAATTATATTCAAATATTATTTTACATCTCTAAGTAAATTTTGTTAATTTTTTGCTTGTCTGATATATTTTCAGTCAGCATTATTTCAAGCTGCCTTATTTTTATAAAGCTATTATAAATGAAATATTTTTCTATTATATGTTCTACTTGATTATTGCTAGAAAACAAGAAAATTATTGGTTCCATTTAATTTTATTTAGTTATCTCATTTCTGGCAACTTAACTGAACTCACTTTTTCCTTGTGAGAACTAAATTTAATTCTCTTGAATTTTCTGGCTATGTAATCATATCATGTGAAGATAATGATAACATTTTCTCCTCTTTTCCAGTAGCTATGCCATATATTACTGTTACATATTAATGCATTGGCTGCACCACTTCTTGACTTTCTGAAAATTTCAAACAGCTTCTCTTCTGAAAATTCTCAAAAATAAACGGTTAGTGACAGAGGTCTCTCTCTCTTTTACATCTTGTTGTGAATATGAGTTCCCCGCTGGGAATTTTAAACTAATTATAGCAACCAGCAGCAGATTTTTCATCTTGCTAACTGAAATCGGAGACACTCAAGCATCTCATAAATATCAGTTTTATGATATTAAAAACAAAGTTCAGGATAGTACATTTAAGACTAATTGCACATTAGTTTCCTGCTTGCATAGAAAATGCAAATTGATACATACATTTAAAATAAAGATAACCAACTTTTTTTGCTTTGTTTCATCTATCCATCCATATATCCATTTATCTCTTGAACAAATATTTTTAAAACTCTGTGCTTGAAGCAAAGAAATGAAAAGTATAGTCCCAACCCTACAGAATCTTATCCTAGCCTTATTAGGGATGCATCATTCTGCTCATATAATTGTGCCCCAAATGTTCATGGCTTGAATAGATGATATCAAGTGAAAATGTATATACTTATTAAGTTCTCATTATATTCTAATTATAAGCTCCTGAATTAAAATTTGTTCCTTTGAGATAGACACACCTGTGACAGGTGAGTAAAAACAAATACCACTTGTGGATCCCATTCATTCATTACCAAAGACCTCTCCAGTTTCTTGTATTCTTATCAAGGTTTCTCAGATGAGAAATGTTGGAAAGACTGCAGGAAAATTAAACATGTTTCAAATTTACTAGTTTTATCACTCATATAAAGAAATTATTTAGTTAATTCTCTCTTTGTAAAATAGCAATATATAAAACATCTCATTTGAGACAGTAATGTATTTATTAATACTTATTAATAAGTTCTTATTAATACTTATTACAACACAATGTTGTATTGTATAATGTTCTTTGGACCTTTACATTCCGGAAATGTGATTTTTTTTTTTAGGAATTTTCAATACAATTTTTATTTATTTATTTATTTTTGAGACAGAGTCTCACTCTGTTGCCCAGGCTGGAGTACAGTGGCACGATCTTCACTCACTGCAACCTCCGCCTCCTGGGTTCAAGCAGTCCTCCTGCCTCAGCCTTCCAAATAGCTGGGATTACAGTCACGTACCACCACGCCCAGCTAATTTTTTTATATTTAGTAGAGGCGGAGTTTTGCCATGTTGGCCAGGCTAGTCTCAAACTGACCTCAGGTGATCTGCCTGCCTCAGCCTCCCAAAGTGCTGAGATTACAGGTATAAGCCACCGCGCCCAGCCCAATACAAATTTTTTAAATATGTAAAATTTTAACTATTAAATGTTGCTGAGTAAGAAGCATTTAGATATTTAGATTAAAATGTTATAACACTGAATGGTTTCCAAATGTGAAATGTTAATATTCCTTTCTCTTTGAGAAATAAACTATAACTTACACATAAAAATCAAAAAATATAATTATTCTCAATTTTTGAAGCGTGATAAAGGATTTTGATGTATTATGATTGAAAAGTATTTAATCTTTCTGAAAATAACTCATGAAAGTTTTGACTGTAAAAGTTTCAATTTAAACAAAATCCAGTGTTATTAACTTGCTCTGTCTCTAACGTGGCCATTGAAAGGCATTTGCCTCTATTCAGAAATTTTAAAAAATCTAAACATCTGATTTGAACTTGTGTGTTGACATCTTTTGACCCTAAACCTACCCACCCCTCCACTCTTCCCCCTGCCGCTCTTTTATATTGGATCATATAGTTGTAGGGATATGAGACCCTCTAAACTTCCAAATTTGCTTTTTCATTATGGTAGTATTTTCAGTAGTATTTTCATAAATTTTTAACAAAAACAGTCAATGTGATGGATTTCTCAAAGCAAGACTGAGTCTTGTTGAATATGAGCAAACACAACTGAAACCCAATAGATGCTACTTTTCAGCAGCAGGAACAGCCCAGGCACTCTTGGGTGGCCCTGATTTCAAGTAAATAAGTCAGTGTTTCCAGCCGCAAAGGTGACACTAAAACCAGAGCATACATCATGACCGTTTCAGGCATTTAGATGCGGAGAAGTATTATTTTCTTCTCCAAAAAGCGTGAGTGATTCAGATGAAATCATCAACCTTAATGAACCTTTGCTTCTGCTGCAGGGTTAACAAGCCAAACCCCAATGAGTCACAAGCAGCTCCCTAAAGATCCCTCCCACGGCGAGGCAAGAAACATGATTCTTGGCATGTCCAAGGTAGAAAGCACCTTGGAGACCCTGCCTTTCAGTATCTCAAGTTTTTCCACTGAAGCACCCTTAGCGCAGAGCAGAGTTAGAAGAATTGACAGAAGAAATCTGCTGAATTATCCACAAAAGTCTTTTAAAGCTTCCCTTCTACTCTATCACGTATCTTTGCCCTAATATAAAAAACACATTTTAAATTGCCTACCACTTCAATTATTTGACTTTTCTCTTTAACCCTCATCAGGTTTTTAAGTAAAATGAAGGCTTTCCTAGGCTGCACTGTGTTTTCCTTGGGCCACGTAGCCACTCACATCTGAGTTTGAAGACTGCAGCTTGGTCCAGAGTTGTCTTTTAAGGTTGGGTAGACTGAGGACTGGACAGGAATTGTGACTTACCTTAAATCTCCCAGCTAGCAGGTGACTGTGCAGGAACCAACACTCAAATCTTCTAACTCCCAGACTTACCCATTTTCAAATAAACAGTTAGGCAATGAGGCTACCCCCATATGGTAGCCAAATGTATTTCAGAGAGCCTTCACTTTTTACATTTTCCCACTTTGCAAATAGGAATGCTGGTTGACCTTTTGTTCTAGAAACTGTTTAGAACCTCATGTGCTGTGTTTTTGGTGGAACAGGAGAGCTGAGCCAAGTATCCGTGAAGCATCCATAATCTACCTACTGACTTGCACATTCACTCACTCTTGGTAACTAAAGTGCTTCTCTTTCTAAAGAAAACCACTGGGGAAGCCGAAATCATCAGTGAAGATACATAACTGTGAACATGATTGTTTAGGAATGGATATGATCTGAACTCATTCATGTTTACAGAGAGTGTCAAATTGAGAACTAGGCAGATTCACCTACTCTACAAATGACCCTGAGGCAAATTGGTTGAAGAAATTAGATCTGAAAGATTCTTGGTGGAGAATTTTGAGCTTTTATCGGTATATCCATATTTAAAAGGAGATAAAAGAAGACAAAAGAAAAAAATTATTGCAAGGCTGACAGAACAATTGGATTAAACATCAGTTCAATTAAAAAGGACTAACAGATAAATCTTTTTTTTTTTTTTTTTGAGATGGAGTCTCGCTCTGTCGCCCAGGCTGGAGTGCAGTGCCTGGATTTCAGCTCACTGCAAGCTCTGCCTCCCAGGTTCACGCCATTCTCCTGCCTCAGCCTCCCGAGTAGCTGGGACTACAGGCGCCCGCCACCACGCCTGGCTAGTTTTTTTGTATTTTTAGTAGAGATGGGGTTTTACCGTGTTAGCCAGGATGGTCTTGGTCTCCTGACCTCATGATCCGCCTGCCTCGGCCTCCCAAAGTGCTGGGATTACAGGCATGAGCCACCACGCCCGGCCCCAGATAAATCTTTTGAAGATAAATTTTGACTCCAGTTCTTTAGAGAAACTAAGGTGACCTTGATGGACGGTGGAAAGAACCATGACATGTGAAATTCCTTGAATAAAAATTGATTGACTTTAAATAATAATAATAATAATAAAAAAAACTGCCAGCTTGGGGACATGGATTTTTTTAAATCAATTTTCTTAGAAAATATTGGAACTACTATTTGTGAAACTGGGTGGAACCTTGGAATGCCTGTTAGCAGGCTTGCTGGGAAATTGGTTGTAGCAACCAGCATAGTGAAGAACTCATAGTCAGACGTAATAAATATTTGCTGCTGATGAGTCATTTGTACTGGAAAAAGTGAAGCAGACAGGAGTATCTCCGCCAAATGCTGCAGGTTATCAGAGTGGCCGTAACCACAATTTCCATGAGTAATGTTGCCATCTTCTTACCATGGCCTGGTAAGGCCTTCAGGAATGATAATGCCTTATATGAGTGTTCTGCTTTAAGTCTTCCAAATCTTCCATAGACCGTATGTAGACAGAATCTCAGGACAACCTGGTAGAGAGGAGGAAACTGCAGTTTCGAGTTCATTGGCTTGCCCAAGGGTATAGGGTTGTATAAGCTGTTTCTCTTGACTCTTAGCAGTGTGGATTCAAGTAAGCAATTATTTCTCATTTAGAGGCACTCTTTTGTTAAATGCTAAGTCAGTCATTTTGATTACCACCACCAAGACATATTTCAGTAAGCAGAACATCATTTACATCTGCACATACAGAGGGTTTCATTGTAATCATAAAAATTATTTTGTATTTATTTCATTGTTAGTTAAAAAGAGACTGTATTGGCAAAATAATACTTTAAATCAGAAATCATTACTGCATGGCGATTTTCTTTTTCATGCATGCCTTTTGGTTATTGGAATATGCAGAGAGCATGAATAGGTAACCCCGTGATAATCTGCATACCAGTAAAAGGTATTATTCAGACCCTACCTTTTTTTTTTTTTTTTCCTCTCATTTTATCTTGTCAGGTTGGGTTTGATTCAAAGTCATTGGTTCTCTTACAGAAGGAGGTTAGACCAGTCTGAGGAACAAGGAGCATGAGAAGAGCAATTGAAGCCTGCATGTAGGAACTCAGATGATAAAATCGTTTTGGAAAATAATGAACAAGTAACTTCAGAGCTTGTCTTGAGGGTGGCATCACAGGTTAGGCCAGGTTATTAATTTTCCAACTCAGCAGTATGCCTCTCAAAAAACACTTACAGGGAAATGGTTATGTTTTTGAAAGAAATGCAATTGGCAGAAGGGAATGGCGGAACTGCATGGAGTCCACAGGCCAGTGGACCTGGGAGAGCAACACTACTTCCATGTAAATAAGAATTGTGTATCTAAGAAAATACCCAAAAGATACAGCTAACAGAACAGAGTTTAGTACACCAAAGTCGATGTCTCAAGATTTCTTGGTTCATTTGTATGACGCCACAGCACCCACCCTCTACCTCTTTGTTTCAGTCACCCTGGGTTCTTGTTGGAATGGCCCAGGGAGCTCCGTGTAAACAATGAGCACAGGTGCCTGTGCACGGTGTGCTCCTCAGATTTTACATTTTGCTCCTCCATTCACAGGATTTAGGGGAGCACCGGCCCATTCCTCAGCTTCCCCTTCCATAAAATGGGAAGAACCACGTGTGCATCTCAGAAGTCGCTCGCGCCCAAGGGCAGATCAGTGACTGTGTTTTTGCCTTTCTCCCCATTTCTCTGTTGCACTCCTCAAAGTGGTGGCCCATTGTTACCATGGAGACACAGCACAGGGTGACCTTGCTTAGAAATAATGACAAATGGTGGTGGTAGGGAAGCAGAGCCCGGTGGTGATGAGCCTCTGAGGAGCACCCCATCTGGACAGAGAGGCAACAGAAGGACCTGTTCCCGAGTAAAGGAAGGGGCAGTAGGATGCAGGATTTCAGGAAGCCTGCCTGATGCATTTAGCAATAACATTACCTAATAACTCGTGGTGTCACATTTTTACAGAATGTGTAAAATGCTACAGGGTTTTTTTTTTTTTTTTTTCAATTCCTCTGAACTGGAGGCTTTAAACACAGTAAATATTTGTTGTTGGTTTCAATACCTAGCAGTTAGCTTAATTTCCTGAAAGATAAGAGGAATTGTTGACTCATTCGTTTCTGTAGGCTACTTCATACTTGTGGTTTGAGTCATTGCTCTTCGATGGCGATTTTTCAAAGTATGGCAGTAAATTGATTTATTTCTTTTCTTTTCTTTTCTTTTTCTCTCTTTCTTTCTTTCTTTTTTCTTCTAGGGTGAATGAAATAACAACAAAACATAATCTTGTTTTAATAAATTACTCTCTTCCTGTTCCTCGATTACTGGGTTCTGCTTTTTCCGCTGAAGTCAAATAGTGAAAATTATATTTTGTTAAATATTAATAAAACCCCATCACCTGTGTATCAGACTCGGCTGCTATCTTTCCCACAGCGTTCAAATAAGTGAGTAGCATTCTGTGTCCTTCTGAGGTCTTCTGAACTCTTGGATCCTCCAAGCCACATATCCCATATCAGGTTCTGTGCTAGAATAATTGGGTTCTGCAAAAATAGTGGGATGGGGCTGGATTTGGAAAGAGTTTGGACAACTGGCTGGCTCTTTCTGGTATATTATCTCTGGCATAGGCTCAATAGACAGATCACAGATCCCAGGAAGGAGACCTGTGGCCACTGCCTCAAGAGCCCAGGCCAGAGGAAGGCCTGGTCTCTGTGACCTGACTTCAGAGATGTGTTAACCCCCGAGGCCAGAGGAAGGTCTGCTCTCTCTGACCTGACTTTGAGATATGTTAACCCCCAGAGTATGCAATGCTGAGCGTTCATGTGACTCAAAAATGCAGTCTTTCCTTGTGAGAGAATGCCAGAGCCAAGGAATGGGGCCTCTTGGAGCTTAGCCTTAATGAGAATCATGTTCTCATCTTCTCAGACTCTGAGTAAACTTTTCTGCTGATGGCCTTCAGGACCCAGCACTACCCCCATTCAAGTTTGAGACCCTCCTCTAGGTCTGGGACCACAGTATCTCCCACCACCACAGCATGGAGACTGGGCCTGGGTGCGCTGGTGAAGTCTCGGTGCATAGTGGCATTCTCTATATATTCTGTGCTAGGAGAAGAGAACATGTAAAGAAGAAGAATGACACCTCTGGGGGACCAAGTCCTCCGAACTTGGTCCTTTTCACAGTCTGGGGCATAAGCATTCCAAATCTACCTCCCCAAGCCTTTTCACTCCTGCACCAACCCCTCAAGGCGCTGAGTGCTATAGGCAGACCCTGCTACCTTTTCACCCTCCCTGAATCCCCTTTTGTGCTCCCTCCTTGGGTCTGGACTCGGGAGCAGGAAGAAAATGGGCTCCACTCATGTCCCCCTTCCCCCGATTCAGATGCTCCTTTTAGATCCCACGGCTCAAAAGGCCTGCTGACAAATCTAGGCCAAACTCAGCCGAGCTGGTAAGATTTCCAGAAGAGTTCCTAAAAATACACTTCTCCTTAAATCAGCCTTGCCAATCACTGTACAGTCACAGAACTTTAAGGACAGCAGTGACTCTAGATATTGTTGAGGCCTCTCTGTTTTAAAGCTAAGAAACTGGAGTCCCAGCATGCTGAAATAATAGCAACAACAGCGGTTGAGAAAGATTTCCCATCCCATCAAGAAGATGGAGCAGAGCAAACCATGAAGGCGAGCACAGACTGTAAGCTCTGTGGTGTATTCATTCGTTTATTTGCTCATTCATTCACTTGCTTACTCAGCAAATATTTCTTCACTGCTCACCGTATTCTAAAGTTAAATGTTGCCCTAGATGTTAAGGATACAGACAGACCACCCCCTCACAGACATTACAGTCTGGTTGAGGGAGAAAATGCATAGATAAACAAGTACGTACGTGAGTGTCAAATAATGATAAGGACTTTGGAGTGAAATAAAGCGGGGTGAGCCAGAGTGAGGAGGTAAGACTGATGCAATATTACATCAGGAAAGACTACCTCATAGGCTGACCTCCAAGTTACGTGACTATCTGGGACAAAAGTATTCCCAGCAGAGGGAATAGCGAGGTCAAAGCTCTAGGGCAGGATGTCCCTGGCTACTCAATGAGCAGTCAAAGGCCAGGATGGCTGGGGGGAGTCAGAAAGTATGGGGCCAGTCACCGAGGTCAGTGTAGGCCGTCCTAAGGCTCTTGACGGTCCCACTCTGTGAGGTGGAGAGCCATTGGAGGTTCCTGGGCAGAGATGTGACATGATCTGATGACATTTTCAACGGGTGCCTCAGGATGATTTATTGAGATGTGGCTGCAGTGGGGTAAGGGTAGAGGCATCAGTAGACTGGTGAGGAGGCTTTGCACTAATGTTGTGGGAGAGAATGCTGGCTCCAAGGCAGGGGGCCAAATGCAGCTGGTGAGGAGTGGTCAGACTCTGGCACCATTAGGAATGTGGAGCTAGAGGCATCTGCCATTGGATCAGATGTAGGGTATCGGAGAGAGGGAGGAGGGAAGAAAGAAATAGGAGAAAGAAAGAACACAAATGTCACTGTCTAGTGGGTTTTAAAGCCGTAAAACTGTACAAAAGAGTGCACTGGAAGCCATAAAACTGGACAAGAGAGTGGTTAAACAGAGGCCTGGTGGATTTTGCAGCCAAACTGCCTATGTTCCAGCCATTCCTTCTCCTCCCCACCTTCTCCATCCACAGATATGCTAACCTCCTTTTTATTTTAAATTAGCACAGGCCACCAGGCATAAACCCTTTGATCACTCTGATCTTCATTATCTTTCACTTTAAAAATGTTATCTCAAATGCTTCTCAGTCAGTGTTTGTTCTGAGCTCTTCAGGAGTCTTATCTTGCCATTGAAGATGCTAACCCCAGCCCAGTAATCTGTGGGTTGGCTCTCCTCGCTGCTATCCCCAACACTGTCCAGCACCTGCCTTTTTCTTCTCCTCGATACCTGTGTGCATTCTTATTGCACCTTCTCTGCAGTTATTCATTCTGATAGAAAGGAAGCCCCTGGGTTCTTCTCTCCTGTGCACAGCACATGTGATTAAGATGTGCTGAGCCCGTGATGGATACAGACCCTCTCGGTGGGGAGTATCAGCCATGCCCACTTCTGACATCATTCACTGCTGCCACTTGGCATGTGCACACTCACACACGTGCACACACATCAAGAAATTTAACAGTACACTCAGAAACAAATCGCAAGATCACAGATAAAATTTCCAGCCAGGAGAGAACAGCCCTTTAATCCACCTCCTCAACTGCCATTGCCTCCATATGTATTAGCCTCATACCTCAGGCCTTTTCGTTGTTTTAAATTGTCCCATCTCCAAGACCTTGACCTTTGAAATTGGCAGCACCCTTTTTCTGCCTCTGCTTTCCACTGGTCAAGGGTAGATGGAGAAAGCATAACCATTCATCTCAGAATAAAGTCATGCTCTTTTGCTGAAGTTGTGCCTCCTGGGCCACCTGAGATTCCCTGCCTTTCTCTCTCCCCGCCGTCTTCTGTAACTGCCCATTGAGGATTTCCCACACTTCAGGCGCTGGCTGGAAGGCCCCAGCACCACTTTTGCCGCAGGTAGATTTGACTGAGACGATCAAGGCTGCAGGACTGAAGCTGACCCGGTTTCATTTCCCACTGTCTAGCCAGGCTGCATCCCTCACTTCTCACCTTCTGTGGGTCCTGTGAGTGTGAAGTGAGTGTCTCATTTCCTCGCTGAGGCTGGGCCTCCATGGGAGCCGGCCACCCTGTCCTTCTCCCCTCTTGAGGCCAGTGGCTGCACACTGGCCCATGCCTCTACTCTGCCATCTCCCCGAGCTCCTCTTGTCCGGTTTTTCTCCTTCCATTAAAATGAAAGAAACGTGGGAAGGGTCAGGGGAGAAGAAGGTTATCTCCCACCCTCCCGGGGACTTCAGAGAATGCACTCTTAAAACTCTCTCTACAAACCTGAGGTTCTGAAAGGGTAACTGCTCAGGATCCCACAGGCACCAAAGCATCTCTGACTTCAGAGCTGGGAGTGCAATCCCTGCCTTGCCACACACTGTTCTTGCAGCAGCGAATGCTCCAAATTCTCCAGGCACTGAGTGCCTCCTTCCCCAGCTCCGACAGCATCATGCCACCCCCCTTGAAAGCCAGCAGGGACTTCCCCCTCACGACACCTAGCCACCACAAATTGCCCATGTGCCTTGATGTCTCCGTGGCAGTGGAGGCTTTTGGCTACTCCCTCCTCTTGAAACTCTGAACGTTTCTCCCTCACTGTTGCATTATTGGAAGGATCTTTTGTCGCTTTCTTTTTCTGTGGTTTGCCTTACTCCTCTTCCTTTTTTCACCTCCAAATCACTAAATAAACTGTCCTTGATCCAGTCCAAGCCTTCCTGTCTTCTCTCCTAGATGTATACAAATAAATCCCTTCCTCCTCGCTTATTTTTCCATTCCATGATTTTAGCGGCCATTTCCAAGGCCATGAACTCCAACTCTGGATCCATGCCCATCGCTTCTATACCCGTTTCTAGCTGCCTTCTGCTTTCTCCTGGGCAGAGCTTTGATGTCCTTCTGCACACACAGGACCCACATTTTGAAGTCCTCCCCTTTTTTTTTTTTTTTTTTTAATTATTTTTTTTTTTTTTTTTGAGATGGAATCTCGCTCTGTCCCCAGGCTGGAGTACAGTGGCGCGATCTCAGCTCACTGCAACCTCTGCCTCCTGCGTTCAAGCAGTTCTCCTACTTCAGCCTCCCAAGTAGCTAGGATTACAGGTGTGCATCACTGCACGAAGCTAATTATTTTATTTTATTTTATGTTATTTGTAGAGACAGTTTCACCACGTGGCCAAGGCTGGTCTTGAACTCCTGACATCAGGTGATCCACTCGCCTTGGCCTCCCAGAGTGCTGGGATTACAGGTGTGAGGCACTGTGCCCAGCCTTACTTTTCTTTTTTAATTATTAGACAGTCAGTATAATCAAATTTTTCAAGAATGCAACAACTGTGTAAACTGAGGTAAGATTATTCTTTAACTTGTTAGGAACTTCATCAGAAATGATTCAGCACTTTGATAAGCCCCGCCTTTTATCAAACCTATGTCAGTCTACATTTGTACCCGTTACATTCATTACAGTGCTGCAAACACACAGGTGTCAGCTTCTGACATTTCGTTCTGTCTTCTAATATGCTTGTGCCTTAGCATCAAAATTTTAAAATATATATTATTTATTGTATAAAATAGCTTTCTGTTGACATGTAAATTACTGTATTTATAGTTATGGCAATATATCGATTTTGTTTTTAAAAAGTGTGTCTGTTGGTTACACCATGATTTTCATTTGGTGATAATAAAAATTGTGTTACAAACATTTTGTCAAAAAAGGGGTTATTGGTATTTATAGGTAGGAGTGCAGGCCGATGAAATGGCCATTAGGCTGGTCACTGGAGAAAGAGAAAAAGACAAAGGTCAGCTGAAAGTGGTTCTGTCCACCCGAGGCTGTGGCCGGGGAAGGAAATCGAAGTTCTAACAAAGACTTCTCTGGGAATTCAGGGCTAGATTTCAGCTGACAGATCGATCATTGTTCTGTCTGGCCGCGGCCATTGGTTCCTGGACATCCAGGAAACCGGTAAGTGCAACGCAGTTTTCAATGGTCTCTAATACAATTGCTTTCATTTCTAATAAGAGCATCTCCTAACTGAATCATAAATATTTGGATAGAAAACACAGATGCAGTGAAAAACATAATTTGAATACAAATATGTGTTGAATAGATTACATCTGGCTGTAGTTCCAGGAATATATTTAGAAATTTTCCCTCTTTGAATTGAAGATGTGATTTCTTTCTCTACCCATTCCTGGAAATGGCAATGAAGAGAGATCGGAAATTTTTGCATGTTAAAATGAGCCCTGGATTTTATGAATTTTTCACTTGTACTTTAAGACATAAGATACATGAAAAAAAGAAAAACAGTTGGAAATTTCTCCTTTTGTTATTTTTATCATGAAACAAAGTTTGGCTTATCTGACTCATTGAATGGCCTTGGGTAACCCTATGTTTTATTTCCCTTATATGAGTATATCTGAAAGTATGTTCCGGAGGACAACGTACTATGTCAAATGAAGATATCATTGTCAGCCATGGTTCTTTCTCTAGTTAGAAGGAATGAATGTTTGGAGTTAGTTTTAGAAGACAATCTATCGAGGGCGTGTCCAACTCACATGCTAGGCAGGACTTCCTGGCTTGTACCTACCTTCAGAGAAAGAGCCTTTCTGCTTTTCTTTGACTTATACTTACATTGACTTTGGAGAAAATAATTTTTAGTAAAAAAGTTATTTCCACCTGTCATTTGTGTGTGTGTGCGTACATGCATGTGGATGTCTCAGGAACTAATGTTGATACAGATTAGGTACCACAGAGAGAGTACTGACAGTATACTACTAAATATATTTTGGTTGCAGTGCATGTGTTTATGGCTTAAGTGTTACTATCCCTTTGATGAAAAACAAGGAAACTGCAGCTCAGAGCAGGTGACATCACACAGCCATTCAGAGGCTGAGGGACTAGAGTCCAGGTTGGAAAAGTTGGTCTTGTCCTTCAACCAAGCAGAACATTCAAGGCACCATTTTATTTATATTTTCAATAAAGTAGGCCGGGCACGGTGGCTCGCCCCTGTAATCCCAGCACTTTGGGAGGCCGAGGTGGGTGGATCACTTGAGGTCAGAAGTTTGAGACCAGCCTGGCCAACATGGTGAAGCCCTGTCTCTACTAAAAATACGAAAATTAGCCAGGCTTGGTGGCAGGTGCCTGTAATCCCAGCTACTCGGGGGACTGAGGCAGGAGAATCACTTGAACCCGGGAGGTGGAGGTTGCAGTGAGCCGAGATTGTGCCACCGCACTCCAGCCTGGGCAACAGAGCAAGACTTCATCTCAAGAAAAATACATACATACATACCAATTTAAAGGTATCTAGAAAGAAAAACCATTAAAAAGATTCTCTTTTGCTACCTGCCTCAATGTTTTTCTTTGAGAAGTCAATTGAGTGCTCTATTCACTCGCATTTGCATCTTGTTCACATCTGTGTTTCCCTTGGTTCACCAAGCTTCCTATGGGCAGGCCCCACTTAGGAGCCTCTTCTCCAAGGCTGTGATTACAGGGCAGTCTTACACCCTCCTCCTGGAGGTCAAGTGGCTCTCAGCCCCAGTCCTTCAGCTGGCGGCTCCTCCAGGGCCCTCTCCCGCCCAGGCGTCTGCATCTGATAGGCTCAGGATGCGGCCAAGTCATTGATCAAGAGAGAGAGCACATTGAGAGCTATTTTAAATTAGGCTTCAGAAATAGAATGGGGACACTCCAACACTGAGCCACTCACAGGAAGGAAACATTATTTTAAAAAATATATATATTTTAAGAATTTAAAAATTAAAAATAGGAAACTCAGAGATTCCGAAAACTGGAAATAACAGAGTCAAGGAGACAAGGTTTCTTTCTTGTAATTAGATTTATATAAAAAAATTAAAGGCATCCTATAAATTACTTAATGGATAATGAGTTCTTGACTGTCTGACTCCGAAATAGGCTTGTTTTGCAAAGATCCTTTAATCAGCTCCCTAGGAGGCCAGTGTCTGGCAGGCAGCTGAAATATCATAGATGACCCGAAAGTAACCTGCAGAATTATTTTCCTTAAGGTGGTCTGAAATTTTGATCAATCTCAGTCTCAAGATTGGATATGATTGATGTTTTTCCCTTAAAAAATGTACAAACTATCTAGAAAGCAATGGCATGGAGGAGACACCTGGGGTCCACAGCCCTGGCTTGTCTGAGAGGCGTGGAATGGAGGAAGGTCACCTCCTTGCAGAGTGAAAAGCCAGGCTTTCCAAACTCGCCCTGCATAACTTAGCAGCTGCAAAAGAATGTGAGCGGCAAATTCTTTCATACAGTCAAAAGTGACTCTTTTCTGAAAATCTAACACTTAGAAGAGTTTTTAAATACATTTTGAAAAATGAAGTGTCATGTAAGTAAAGACCCTAAAAATAGCTTGGGATTATTTTGTAGAGTTGAACGGCACATCCTTTGGCATTTCAGAAAATACTACAGAACCTCGTTTCTTTCTTCTCGAACTTCAGTCTTGCCTTTCCTTTAAAGATGAGTCAAGCAGTGAACCTGGATATTCCTTAAATCACACGCCGTCTGGAGAGGATGGAGCACTACAAAGCAGCTCCTTCTGACGGCTGACCTGCTGGTCATCAGGCCAGAAGTCCCTTTAAAGTTGTCCTCTCTCAGACAAGCGTCTGTAAAACAAGGCCCCACCCACCCCCTCCAGAGGGCTATGGGTCAGTATCTTTCCTAATTCTCACAGAAGGAAGTCTTAGCTGAAACAAATCTCTCAGGTGTTTTCTGTGAGTCTGGCTCTGTTTTGTTGTTTTGTTTTTATTGATCAGAAACAGCCGCTGGGGGTAGCCCGGCCAGCACTCTTAAAATTGTTTCTAGGGAAATCAGTGAACTCAAAAGCCTGCAGGTAACTCTGGGTGGACATCTTTGTTCTTTCAGCAAGCAGCAGGATGCCTGGCACACAGAAGGCAAGGAATGCTTCCGACAGGGGTTTTCAAGCTTGAGCCTGCATTGAGACACAGATTGCTGGTCCTCACCATCAGGGTATCTGATCCAGGACCTTGGTGGGGGGGGCCTAAGAGTGTGCACTTTTCCCTTCATTCCTTTTTTCCTGGCTCCCTCCCTCCCTCCCTTCCTTCCTTCCTTTTGTTGAGACAGTGTGGCTCTTGTCATCCAGGCTGGAGTGCAGTGGCACAATCTTGGCTCACTGCAACCTCTGCCTCCCGGGTTCAAGTGATTCTCATGTCTCAGCCTCCTGAATAGCTGGGATTACAGGCATGCGCCACCACACATGCCTGGCTAATTTTTTTTCTATTTTTTGTAGAGATGGGGTTTCACTATGCTTTTCAGGCTGGTCTGAAACTCCTGACTTCAAATGATTCATCTGCCTCGGCTTCCCAAAGTGCTGGGATTACAGGTGTGAGCCACCGCACCGGGCTGAGAGTGTGCATCCCTAACCAGCTCCCAGCGGATGCTGCCACTGCCGGCCCAGGCACAACACTTTAAAAACCGCCCGACTAAAGATCTGGGCATTGAGGCTCATGGTGTGCATCCCTGGGGCAGCTCCCAGCCTCAGCCTACTTAGCAGCAGCAGGGTAAGCCAGTGGCATCTGCTGGAATTTTCCTATGGATAATACTGGAATTCCCCATTCAGAGCATTCTTCCTTTAGCTTAGAGTTTGGTTCTTATTAAAATGCAAATATTCCTTGGAGGAGGATCAGGAGCTCATTCAACAAACATTTGTCCGGTATATTCTGCATACCAGGCACTGAACTGAACCCTGGAGATTCAAAAATAATAGGCAAAGTGTATCAGATACCTGAGGCAAACCCTGTAGGAGTTTACCCTGTGGGGAGGCAGATGGAGATATCAATATTTACAGTTCTTGTGAATTAAGGAATAATGATACCTATTTAAAAATAATGACCAGGCAGTATTAAAGATGGGCTGTAGGAGAGGATGTCAAAAGGGAAAGGACGAAGGAGGGGGCACTGTTCCGGATGCAGGCCGGTGAGGAGGGCCTGCCGGAGGGTGGCTCAGCTGAACCTTCAGGCAAGCTCACATCCTCTTGCAGGAGGTGGCTTAGAAAGGCAGGAAGTTTCTAAATGCCTGAGGAGGAAGAGGAGAGGGCCCGCCAGAGAAATAATCGGGAGCAACTACTCCCAAACATTGCCTAGGTTCTGCACTGGAAGGAGCTAGTTAAGGTGGGATTGTTCGGGACATTGGAAATAAAACCAGAAAAGTCAAAAGAAGTGAAAGAAAGGGAAGCCGAAACACACCAGTGAGAGAGACTTAGACAAAACTGGAAAATAATGTGGGCAGAGACCCTGTCCCCAGTGCAGCCTAGAAACTTCTGGGAAAGGTTAAGGGTGCCTTGCCTATAATGGGGCAATGCCATTGTACATTATACATGGAATCTTGATGGAAATGTTACTAATTTCCAACATTATGAAATGCCCGGAGGTGCCCTCTGCAGACATGATTAACAAGAGGCCCGTCTGGGCAGATGAACTTGAAATGCCACCCCTTCCTCCCTGCTCATCCAGGGCACTGTGAATGGAAAAGCAGCTGCATTTCCACCATGCCCTCAGGGAAGCAGGCTCCCATCAGTGCTACAAGAGTATTCGAGCCCTGCTTCCCACCCAGGGTGACTGCTCGGCCCCAGAGGTGTTCCCTTCACTTTTGGGTGAGCAGCCGCTGAAGGAAGAAAGCAGGCTTCAGGTTTTTGTGGTGACACTTGGAAAAACCTTTCTGAGGGTCCCTTTGGTTGCAAAATAAAGGTGATGTGAGAAGTGAAGCCTTCTCCAGATAAGAGGTCCAGGTACCCCGATGCAGTCAGACCGTTGATCTCTAGGCACCTCCCTGCTCTCAGACTCTGTGGCTGGAGCAGATCTACGCCAGGTCTAATGCTGGTCATCATACGAAACTATTGTAGAGAGAGACGAAGCCTGATAGTAGATTTTGTTAATACAGATTGGTATAGTAACTTTTAAAAACCACAGAGTTCTTTTATATTTCCACTATAATCTGTCTTTCATGGCAGCAACCATGTACATATAGGCAGGAACTATTATCAATATTTAGATGGAGAAGGTGGGTCTCAAAGAAATTGGCTTGCCCAAGATTATGTGATGAGACACCTTGGCAAAGTGAAGGCTGGAAGCTAGTTCTTAGGACTTTCTACCACTCCCGGAAGTCCTGTTGACTAATAGAAGAAATGCAAAAGCCCTTAAGACAGCACCATCTGTAGAAATAGAATGTGGGCTACTTAGATAATTCTGAATTTTTGAGTGGTAAAAAGAAGCAGGTGAGATCAATTTTAATATTTAACCCAATATATTAAAAATAATAATTCACTATGTAATAACTGAAACAACATTAATAAGATATTTTCACATTCTTTTTTTTTCTTACAAGCCATGAATTTTTGAATCCAGTGTGTATTTTCTACTTAGAGCACATCTGAATTTGGATGCTAAATTTTCATTGGCAGTACTCCATCTGTACGTAGGTTTCATAAAATTTAAAATTAAAAAAGTAAATTTATATGCTCAACTTAGTCCAATCACACTAAAAAGTTTTCCAATGACTGAATCAAGGGTGACTTTTTAAAATTTAAATTCATTAAGAATAAATAAAAATTTAAAATTTAGAGTCTCAGTTGCACTTGCCTCATTTCAGGTGCTTGATTGATATGTTGCTGGTGATTTCTGCTTTGAACAGCACAGTCTAACACATGCCCCTTCCTCTCAGCAACTGGCAGGCTAGTGAGTCCAATATTCTATTAAGTCTATATGTTGGCATATCTCTCAGTCCCGTCTCTTGATGGCCATGCCAAAATGTGGTCCAGCGCATCCTTACCCTCCACTGCTCTTCTCTTTGGTGGACCCATCTAACCTAGCTCAAGTGGCTCTCTCCCTCTTCCCCACATCTGCCTGCCTGTACCCATTCCTTGGTACAGGTGCCTATGCTGACAGTAGCCATATAGCTTTTTGGAAAGGAACAAAGAATAAGCTGGGAGAAAGAGTGGATTCATGAGAGACTATGATAACAGTATGTTGTACCTGTGATATAATGCACACCTCTTTCCTTCCGAAATATCTTTGCTGTACAAGTGACTCTGGCCATCAGAAAGCTTGGGTACACCTGCTCTTTTTTGTTTTTTTTTGAGACAGAGTTGTCTGTGTTGCCCAGGCTGGAGTGCAGTGGCACGATCTCAGCTCACTGCAACCCCCACCTCCCAGGTTCAAGCAATTCTCATGCCTCAGTCTCCCAAGTAGCTGGGATTACAGGCGTTTGCCAGGCTAATTTTTGTATTTTTAGTAGAGACAGGGTTTCGCCATGTTGGCCAGGCTGGTATCAAACTCCCGGCCTCAAGTGATCGGCCCATTTCAGCCTCCCAAAGTGCTAGGATGACAGGCGTGAGCCACTGCACCCAGCCTACCCAACTTTTTAAAATTTATTTATTTATTTTATTTCTAAAAAAAAACAAAAAACAAAAAACAGGATACATGTGCTGAATGTGCAGGTGTGTCACATAGGTATGTGTGTGCCATGGTGGTTTGCTGCACCTACTGACCCGTCCTCTACGTTCCCTCCCCTCACCCCGCAAACCCCCAGCAGGCTCTTGTATGTGATGTTCCTCTCTGTGTCCATGTGTTCTCAATGTTTAACTTCTACTTATGAGTGAGAACATGCAGTATTTGGTTTTCTGTTCCGGTGTTAGTTTGCTGAGGATGATCACTTCCAGCTTTATCCATGTCCCTGCAAAGGACGTGATCTCATTCCGCTGCATAGTATTCCATGGTGTATATATACCACATTTTCTTTATCCACTCTATTGTTGATGGGCATTTGGGTTGATTCCATGTCTTTGCTACTGTACATAGTGCTGCAATAAACATAGGTGTGCATGTGTCTTTACAGTGGAATGATTTATAGTCCTTTGGGTATACATAACCAGTAATGAGACTGTTGGGCCAAATGGTATTTCTGGTGCTAGATCCTTGAGGAATCACCATACCGTCTTCCACAATGGTTGAACTCATTTATATTTCCACCGACAGTGTAAAAGCATTCCTGTTTCTCCACAGCCTCGCCAGTATCTATTATTTCCTGACTTTTTAATAATCGCCATTCTGACTGGCATGAGATGGTATCGCATTGTGGTTTTGATTTGCATTTCTCTGATGATCAGTGATGTTGAGCTTTTTTTTCATGTTTGTTGGCTATGTAAATGTCTTCTTTTGAGAAGCGTCTATTCATATTCATTGCCCTTTTCATATCCTTTGTATGTTCATATCACTTTTTGATAGGATTTTTTTTTCTTGTAAATTTCTTTAAGTTCCTTGTAGATTCTGGATATTAGATCTTTGTCAGTTGGATAGATTGCAAAAATTTTCTCCCATTCTGTAGGTTGCCCATTCACTCTGATGATAGCTTCTTTTGCTGTACAGAAGCTCTTTAGTTTAATTAGATCCCGTTTGTCAATTTTGGCTTTTGTTGCAATTGCTTTTGGTGTTTCTGTCATGAAGTCTTTGCCCATGCCTGTGTCCTGAATGGTATTGCCTAGGTTTTCTTCTAGGGTTTTTTATGGTTTGGGTTTTAAATTTAAGTCTTTAATCCATCTTGAGTTAATTTTTGTATAAGGTGTAAGGAAGGCCATCCCGGCCTTTAAAAGCCAGTTTATCTTAAAGACAAATAGGGCATGATCTCACTTAGAGGTTTTAAGTGTTCTCACAACTAAAAAATGCTAAGTATGCATATGTTAATTAGCTCAATTTAGCTATTCCACAATGCATACATATTTCAAAATATCATTTGTACATAATCCATACAATTTTTGTCAATTCAAATAAATACTTAATTTTAAGCAAGTGTATCTTGGCAGAGTCTGATCATCTGAATTCTAGTGGGATTTTCATAGTAAGTTGAAATGGGGATTCTCCCAGGGGGAAAAAATGTATTTCTTCCAGGGAGAATGAAAAAGGCTTCTTACCTATAAGTAAGAATAAAAATGTACAGCATTCACTGAACTGCATTGGAAACATAGCTCCTGGAGAACTTTTAGGAACATCTGAGTAATTATTCATACCATGTATGCAACAGTACCTATGTTTACCTCTTTCTTTTCCTTCATGGGAGCCCCTGGGAGAGACTCTGCTGCCTTTGGGGTTCAGCATCTACCTTGGGGCCTGCTACTGAGGACTTGGGGACTCTATGTAATATTTTTCAAACACTAAGTGTGTTCAGCGCATCATTTGAAATACCCTTGTCACTGGTGCCTCATCTCCCTTGATGCAGGCAGAAATGTGTCCTTGTCCTTTGCTTTCCTCATCCTTTGTTCTCCATGGGAGCCAGAGGTACAGGTTGAGGTAATAAAGATACAAGTCCAGGCTGGTCTATAAAACCCAACCCATATTAAATTTGGTTATTAAACTCATCTTCTTAAGCTCCCTAGCTTAAGCTCGCTGATATTAGCTTCTGTGAACACAGCGTTGCCAAACAGACATGCAGGAGCCTGCCTGGATCCCTCAAATATTTTATAATTGAAGTTTGCTATGTGTCATAGCTTTCAAGATTGTCAACTTCCTTAAATGCACATGCAATTAGAACTCATGCAAACACTTTTATTCAAATGTAAAAGAATTATTGGGATGAAGTAGCATTTCCTACCAGTCCCAAGAGATGTCCTGCTTAAATAAATGTTCCATCATCAGATAAGCTTGAGACACTATTGTAGCTTCTCTCTTATAAGGGACCCATCAGACACAGCAGCCAAGAAAAGCCCTGTGGCAGGCCGGATGCGGTGCTCATGTCTGTAATCCCAACATTTTAGGAGGCCAAGGTGGGTGGATCACCTGAGGCGAGGAGTTTGAAAACAGCCTGGACAACATGGTGAAACCCCACCTCTACTAAAAATACAAAAGTTATCTGGGCATGGTGGTAGACACCAGGAATCCCAGCTACTGGGGAGCTGAGGCAGGAGAATCACTTGAACTCAGGAGGCAGAGGTTGCAGTAACCCAAGACCACACCACTGCACTCCAGCCCGGGCGACAAGAATGAAACTCTGTCTCAAAGAAGAAAAGAAAAAAAAAAAAGAATAAAAAAGCCCTAATGCAAGGAAGCTCCTCTGGCTTGGTTTACCCAGGGTTAAATAAACTTAATTGATTTGGGGACATAATTTTTCAGGGAACACTTGTGAACCACTTTTAAAAATTACTGCTCTGTGGGCTGGGCACGGTGGCTCATGCCTATAATCCCAGCACTTTGGGAGGCTGAGGTGAGCGGATCACCTGAGGTCAGGAGTTCAAAACCAGCCTGGTCAACGTGATGAAACCACGAAACCCTGTCTCTACTGAAAATACAAAAATTAGCTAGGCGTGGTGTCAGACACCTGTAGTCTCAGCTACTCGGGAGGCTGAGGCACAAGAACCATTTAAACCCAGGAGGCAGAGATTGCAGTGAGCCGAGTTTGTACTACTGCACTCCAGCCTGGGTGACAAAGAAAGACTCCATCTCAAAAAAAAAAAAAAAGAAAAAAAAAAAAATATATATATATAATATAAGCTATATATTTTTAGCTCTCTGAACTTATTTGATACCTGCCAATTTAAAATAATATACTTCCAGTCTTCATTAAGTTCTTCTCAGGTATAAATATTTTAGAAAGACATCAAGGCTCAGCAAGTATGTAAGGTCATTTGTGGCATATCCAATTTATGAAAATAATCAACTTCTGGACTCTAGTCCTTTATTCATGCTTATCCCAGTAACTGTAATTTAATGTTCAATGATTTCATAACCCTTGAAAAAGTTAAAAGAAACTGAAGGTGCTTATTTTAGACATCTGAACTTACTGACTATATTTTTGTTGTAGCCATGTGTTTTAACTCCAGCATTCCATACTATAGAGCGTTTTTAGATTATGACTCAGTTAAAAACTAAACTGAACTCAACTAAAACTAATTTACATTCCTGGCATTTAGTTATCAGTTAAATTGGTCAATAAATATTTCTTGAGGGTCTAATATACACCATAGACTGAGGCCCTGGGAATACAGAAATGAAAACTACAAAGAATAGCCTTTGCCCTGTGAATGCTTGCAGAGTAAATAGGAAGATAAACATTAGGTAAGTCATGGTGGTGAGGAAATATTGAGACACCTGAGAAAAAGTATCAAGAGGATCCTACCTACCCATCTCTAAGTCCACATCTCTGTAAACTAGGAAGAACATAAAGAAGAAAGAGCCCACACTTCATCCAAAATGACAATATCTTTATTACATAGGAGGGACACATCCCAAATAATTGTTTATAGCGCTCCCAACAATAAAATCGATGGCCTAAATGTGAAATTAATTGGAAGCCACAGTCCTAATACACTGTTTTGGCGATTAAGCACATTAGATGGGATTGTTTCAGAAGGCCTAATTATTGTGTCTGCCACACTCATCTGTTTGAGTCATTCCTAACTTTTGGACTGCTGCCTAGACAATTCTGCAATACGGTTTCCGTTGCGTATTCTTTTTTTTTTTTTCTTTAATGCATAACTTTTCTCACTGTAGTCAAAGCTCAAAGCTCTAAACCATGCTTTTGCAAATTCTAGATAAGAGTTCAAAAGTTCGTTGAAGTGTTGATTCATTGAGTTTGCATAAAGGTTGATATTTCATTTCTGTTTTGCAGGTTTATCATTTAGAAGTGCCTGTGTGAAGTCACTTTTGCTGGAAACTGCAGCCTGGGAGCTTTCTTTGTATTCACATCTCGCTCTTCTGTCAAGTACACTTTACCCTGACCTTACGAGTGGATGAAGATACCTCAGTTGTCTGACTTTGCCAATTGCTTAATTTCAGAATTCAAAAAGGGGGAAGAAAAACATCCTGCTAAAATATGAACATCTGAGTGTCTTATTTTCTAACATCGTCAATAGCTGTGAGCGTCAGCATTAAATATTCTCCCAAGGAGTGCCATGAAATTGAAGTCACTTTATTAAAAACAGGTGTATCTGCAAAACAGCCAAGAGACTCAGACGTTGAAAGCCAGAGATGACACTGAGCGTGCTTTTATTGTGGCCCGCCATCTTCAAGTGGGACGTATTGATTGATGAGTGATTGCCTGTCCATAAACTCTCATCATCCTGCTCCCTGGATTGGACTTCACTAAGCAATTTATCACTCACCTTCAGACTTACATGTGGGAGTTTTCACAACAGTAGTTTTGGAATCATTAGAACTTGGATTGATTTCATCATTTAACAGAAACAAACAGCCCAAATTACTTTCTCACCATGGCTTTGAACGTTGCCCCAGTCAGAGATACAAAATGGCTGACATTAGAAGTCTGCAGACAGTTTCAAAGAGGAACATGCTCACGCTCCGATGAAGAATGCAAATTTGCTCATCCCCCCAAAAGCTGTCAGGTTGAAAATGGAAGAGTAATTGCCTGCTTTGATTCCCTAAAGGTAAGAGAATGCGTTTTATGTGTCATTTCAATACCACATTGGACTTGCAAGCAGAAGGCTTTTCATTGCACTTTTACAGAAGTTTAAAAATTGCTTTTAGATTCTGTTTTCTTGTTTGTGGTGACTGTTGGGAGATTTTCACTCAAATTTTTTCATATCAGGCATATATAAATTTTTTACATACCCATGTTTAAATTAAAAATACATGATGATGTATTTCTGGCCTGGCATGACATTCATGTACCCAAGAGTTTTAAATCAAAGTCTGGCTTGTGACAACTGAAGATAAATATTTTATCAACATTTGATCTTCTGGAGGTTATATAAAGGTGAAGAAATTGAATGTGTCACTTTTAAGTGCCAGTTATTCTGACTTAGCTCTTGAAGAGTTTTCTATTCTTATGGCCTTTTTTTTTTTTTTTTTTCTTGACCGAGTACTTCCTAAAACCCTTCTTTGAAAATGTGTCACGGCTAACAGAAATTATTAAGTACACATTCAATACTCAATACTTGAGAATCTACTTCATGTGAGTTATATGACAAAAGAAACTAAAGTGATTCAGATGGCACCCTTGATGAGCTTACTCTCTGGCAGGGAAAATATAGCATATCAGCAAGTATCTACAATGCAAGAAGAAGGGGACACATGCCTTGTGGGAGGAACAGACAGTGAACACATTTCTATGGAGTCCATAGAAGAGAGCTGGCTTCCAACAGACTGTTTCAAGACACGTTTTTGGAGATTCAAGGCATCTGAGTCGTATACTGATTTGGGTGGAGTTAGGAAGATAGAGAGAATTTAATGAAAGGTCTAGAAGTGGCATGAGTTAACCCATAATGCTGTGGAGTGTATTCAGCCCTAACATTATGAATCTGAGATTGTCTAGGGCAGTCCTACAGGCATAATAATATTGTTTCCAGGAGCAATAAATAAGGCACATAGGTTAAAAGAGCTCAGTGTTTACATCTCTGCAAGACTTCAGTTAAGTTTACCAAATAGTTAAGAAAATTGTTTATCAATGGTCTTGACATGATTTGAGAAATTACACAGCTGTTAGTTTACAAAATAGTGACCCTAGCCTATTCTTGAGTGTTAGAGAGACTGAGTTGTCCTTTAGGACAATTTTGTCTTAAGTAAAAAATTATGTCTCGTAAGACATAAATCAAAATTTATAATTCTTATAAGACTTCAAACTGTATATTTAAATTTTAATATATATTAAAGGGAAAATTTGTCAATACACTCAAACCAGGAAAATGTATTTCTGACCCAACAAAAAAGTATTTTAAGGGTAAAATTTTGACAAAATAGATCTGTAATCTACATCAATACCTACTCCTATTTTATTCCTTTTTATCATAAAAAGTTTATTAGACTAGACTTTAAAATGATGAATTGTTTTACCTAAAATGGAAATGAATAGATGGATAAATCACAATTCATATGAACTATAACAGTACAAGCATAGTTATATATTAGTATATTTTGCCTTTAGTAAAAAAAGTAAACCAAGTCTGTATTTGCCTCTGTGATTATCAGCAATAGAAACATTCACTATGAAAAAGCAGTGCAGGCCGGCCATAGTGGCTCATGCCTGTAATCCCAGCACTTTGGGAGCTGAGGTGGGCGGATCATGAGGTCAGGAGTTCGAGACCAGCCTGGCCAGCATGGTGAAACCCTGTCTCTACTAAAATACAAAAAATTAGCAGGGCATGGTGATGCGTGCCTGTAATCCCAGCTACTTGGAAGGCTGGGACAGGAGAATCACTTGAACCCAGGAGGCGGAGGTTATAGTGAACCGAGATTGCACCACTACACTCCAGCTTGGGTGATAGAGCAAGACTCTGTCTCAAAAAAAAAAAAAAAAAAAAAAAAAAAAAAGCAGTGTAGATTTAAAACTAGATCATAAAAGCTTCAAGATACGAAAACAGGTCAGTGATGATAAATTAATTTTTCAGGTCATCCCCAATTTTTCCATCTTATTAATCCAAGCCTTCTCCAGTTGGATATTTAATATTAAACATCACATTTTTTGCCAGTTTTTAAAAAACCTTATATTCTTTAATGTAATTAGAGAAATATGGGGAAAATAATTCCCAACCTATTAAGGCGAAGTATTTCATGAATATCAACTAGGCAACAACGCCTAGATCCTTGCTTTTCATCACATCACTGTGGATTCACAATTGTTTGAGGAATCCAGCCCCCAGAATAAAGGATCATGAACCATTTGTTCAGCATAAAAACATGAGCCAAGTCATGAGAATGTTGAACACCATTCAAGTAAAAAAAGGCTGTACAAATCATTTTCAGAAGTGCCTGGTGGAACCTTTTTGAGGTGTTGAAGCATAGTTATATAGTGCCTCAAGTTATCAGTTCCTTTTCAGATTGTAGAATTTCAGGTTATTTAATGAGTGCAACATTATACATTTTTAAAACTGTCCAGCTGAAAAGAATGTGAAAACGACCCATAGGCACAGGAGTAAAACAGATCTGAGTTTAAATACCTGCTCAACTACTTCCCAGCCTTGGGTGTGTCATTTATGACTTTTTGACTTGGTTTCCTCATCAGTAAAAGGAGGATATTCAGCAGAGAAACTGGCTGAAGTAAGCACGGTCTGTACCAACACGCTGGCAGATTCACCTTACAAGGTTCTTGTGAGGATTGCAAACTCTTTCCACAGGACAGACCAATCAGAAAAGCACTCAAAAAATAGTAGCTAAAAAGAAAAATAATGACAATGATAATGATAAAGCTGTTTAACTTTATTTCATAATCGATTAAAAAAAGACATTGTTGCTCAGTGTGCAACAGAGAGAACTCAGTGTGCAGTTCGAACCAGTGTACAATAGAGAGAAGCAGCAAGGGCTTTGAAATCAGATGGACCAGGGCTTGACTAAGCCTGGCTGGGACCTAGGCAAGCTTCATCACTTGGGACGAGCTATTTTACCTCGTTGGCTTCAGTTTTCTCTTACATAAAATCGATCTAATTCCCACTTCATAAGGTTACTTCAAAGACTACCTGACCTGTGGCATCCCACACACTTAGCCCAGGGCTGAACAAGTCAGGACCTGGCAATATTAGTTTCTTTCCCTTCATGATAAAGTATCCCAGGATAGCCACTGATTCTGATGACTAGCTTTAAAGGCAAGATCTTGTGCCCAACTCTTAACAAGTCCAAACTTTTAAGAATCAACTGTGTGAATGATAGTACCTCAATTATACAGATTAGCCATAACAAGAAAAAAGATTTGGGGGACACAATATTTTTGTTATTTATTACAAGATATTTTGTGCAAACACTGTGAAGTATTTATTTATAACTGTGAAAGGAATCTATGTTGGACTGCCAGTATGGGGACAAGTCAGTCTGAGTCTTTTTTATTGTTATATGTTATTTACAAATATGAGTAAACTTTTCCATAAGTATGTACTAAATTTGTTGGTGGAAAGTGATTTGTTGAGCTCTTTGGCATGAGAATTATACATATATAAATGCATTTATGGAAGACATTTTGGAAAATATAGTACAGTTCTTACTGTGAAATTTGTGCGTTTTTCACATACCTTGTTGTATTTTATGTAAAACACTGAGCATGGAAGCAGCTGTGATTTTTTTTGGAAGTTTCAGTATCATTATGAACAGTAGACTTTGTTTAACGATTTTTCTGAAAGGCCAGGTCACATTCCAGAATGCTGTGTTCCACAACTTAGGTTAACTTGACAAAATGCAAACTGTTTTATGAGCAATCGTCTCCCTTGGAGCAGAGGCCTTGACCACGTTAACCATGTTTCTGATGCTTTTATGATCCATGAAACGATTTCTCTCATAGCTAAAATGTTTGAGATTTTTCTTTCCAGATTCTTTTTTTCCTGTAATTGATAGGAATTAATCTGAACCATTTGGTAAATTGAACATCAGGAAGGGAGCACATAAAGTAACATTAATGTTTATTAAGACTAAAAATGTCAGTATTTACCACTTTCAGGAAGTATTTATTTGCTTAAACATTTGAATTTACACTCAGCTTTAAAAGGGGACACAACTTTAAAAATAGGATTGCTAATTTTGGTTGAAAACACTCAGAGTATGGGGGAAAATTGTTTAGACAATTTTTAGAAATTTAGGCGTAATCTTTTGTAATAAAAATTCATTTCAAGGACAGTGAGATCCTTTTTAACACCTGCATCAGATGATGTCACTCCTCTGTTCAGGATCTTCCAGTGGCTTCTCACCACACTCAGAGTAAAGAGCAACACTGCAAAGGCTGCCTAGGCCCTATGAGATCTGCTTCCCCCTCCTGCCACCTGACTTCATTTCTATCGCCACCACCCCCTCCAACCCACTGCAGCATCTTTGCTGTCTCCTGAATATGCCAAGTAGGCTTTGCCTTAGGGCATCTGCACTTGCTCTTTCCTCTGTTTGGAATACTCTTGCCTCAGCCACACAAACAGCGTGTTTCCTGGTTTCCTTAAGGTTTCTGATTAAAAATGCCAATTTGTGAATGAAGCCTTTCTTCCAACTTATTTCAAATTGTAATTCTGCCATTGCTGGGATCCGATCCCACTTCTTTCTTACCTGGCTTTACTGCTCCCCCAACACCAGCATTTGATATGAGAGATGCTAATTTGTTTATTGGTTTATTATCTGTCTCACTCCTCCACTCTGCTAGAACATAAGCTCTATGTGGATAGGGACTGTGTCTGTTGTGATCACTCTTGTGTTCCTGGAACCTAGAACAGTGTCTTATACATAATAGGTACTCAATAAATGTTTGTTGAATTGCATGTTCTCCATGTTCATCAGGAAAAGTTTTCAAGCCTCTCAGATAGGGCTGCTGGATTTGATTGTACAGGGGTGCACTGCACTCTAGGGGCATCACAGTCTATGTGATTGACACCCCCTGGAGTTGTGCAGTGGACAACCTGTACAGCCATGTGCTGTTGCCCTGGGGTCAGTATCCAGATTTCAAAATCAGGGAGTTCTGTGTAGGAATTTCAAGGAGCAAGTGTGACTCTGGAAGTATAATACAACATTGACAAATTTTCAAGTAAATAATTTGATTTCCTCTTCAGGGTAATTCAAGCTGCATATGATGCAGAAACTACTTTTTTTCTACCCTCTGTGTCTGTCTAAATTTCAAAGATGTGAAGTGGAAGTTGCTCATTTGCCTATGGGATGCTGTCTGTAAGTTAGCTGATGGCAATATGTAATTTGCCAAGACTTTAAGTTCATGTTCTTAAATTGCTGTTGGGCTCCTTAATAACAGCGAATTCTTTGCAGAAATTGTTTGAGTATTTTCTCAATTATTAATTTTGGCCTGATTTGCAAATATAACCTCAGACAATTTTTTTATTATCAATAGTCATCATTGTAGTAACACAGAGCCTACTATATGCCAGGTAGTTTTCATGCACTATTTATTCCAATAACTCTGTCAGGTAAATATGATTAAATCACCCTTATAGATGGGGATACAGGTTCAAAAATTTAAGTAGCTCACTTGTGACTACCAAACTCATGAATGGTGGAGAAGGGGCCTGACTCCAGGTAAGTGTGGCTCCTAGCCAGCACTATCCATTCCCTTCTTGTAACTGCTCTTACTGAATAAATCACTGATGTGGTTAATTCCAAAATTCTTAATAGCTTAATAATATTCATGTTTAACAAGATTAGCATGTTGAGGAGATCCAAAAAGCATTCTAGGCCAAGTGCAGTGACTCACACCTGTACTCCCAGCACTTTGGGAGGCAAAGGCAAGAGGATTCCTTGAGCCTGGGAGGTCAAGACCAGGCTGGGCAACATAGTGAGACCCCATCTCTACAAACAAATTTTAAAAATTTGTGATCCCAGCTACTTGGGAGGCTGAGGCAGGAGGATTGTGGAGCCCAGGAGGTTGAGGTTGTAGTGAGCCATGATTGCGCCACTGTACTCCAGCCTGGGGGACACAGCAAGACTTCATCTACAAAAAAAAAAAAAAAAAAAAAAAAAGTCAAAAACCATCCTAAAATAGAAGCTCCCAGGAGTAAACCTGTTTAGATAGCAGAAATTTCAATCTTTAAAAGACAGAGACACTGCAAGAGAAAGTAAGGCATATGTTGTATTTGTTTCTGTTTGTGTCTGTCTATAAATATTGTACCATCACCTACTAAATCTCTGTAACAAAAATGGTTTTTGTCCAAGGCATTGTTGGTGTGTGTGTGTGTGCCCATGTGATTCTGAAATGCATAAGTCAGTTTTAGAATGTAACGGAGCACAGGCAGGTCCATGCTTCAAGATTCTTGGACCCACCAATTGTACTTCCTGAAAACAAGCCCATCTCTTTCATTTGACTTCAGTTGTTCTGGGTATATCAACCACTTCCCCTGTGCACCCTCTCTGGACACTATTCAGACTTCATATCATAGTTTACTCCTGGACATCCATGCCCAGTGAGAGCCTAGAAGCTTCTGAAAGATGGGATTGTGTCTTACTTATTGTCCTGCCCCAGCACCTAGCACGGCATCTGGCACAGAGCAGAAGTACAGTCATCCCCAGAGAATGCAGATGTGAACAGAGAAACCCTTACAACTTTTCCAGATGGACCTAGTGCTGCTCCATCAGTGATCTCCAGACCAAAACCTTCCTTCTATGTCGTTCACCATTTCCTTGAACATCTCTGTTTCATTTTGCAGTTTGGTTATTCGAGGAGAATTCTGTCCTGCTACTTTTTGACTGTGTTATTTTCCTAGCTCTTTCACCACGCTCACCGCCCCTCCTACTTTCCCTCTAATGCCACCTCTTCCTCCCCTTGCTCCCTCAGTAAGGATGCTCCCCAAGACTCAGGATCAGCCTTTCCTAGTTCAGGTTCAGCCATCAGCTCTGAAAGCTCATCTGCTTTTATGCATTCATTTCCCACCTCTGTGCCAATGAATCCCAAATCTGGGTGTGTGCCCTCACTTGCCACCACCATGGCTCCAACTACCTACTGAACATCCCCATCTGAATGGCTCATTGTCACCTCCAGTGCCACATCTCTAAATCCAAACTCTTGCCTTCCTACTACAATCCACCCCCACCCCCAAGTGCCTTGTTCCCCGGGCACAAAACCTGACCACTATGGCCCAAACTCTTGGTCCTTTCTTTTTTGTTGTTGTTTTTCAGGTTGTAGGGAAGTATAATACCTTTAAGAATCAATCAAAACTAGGAAATCTTTACCCAGAAAAGTATCCATACTTACAGACTATTACAAACAATCTGCAGGGTTTCATGTTTGCTTCTAAAAATTATCTATACATTGCAAGTTAAGAACTCTTCATCTTAAGAGAAGTCTGAAACATTTAAGAAGGCCTGAGGGTCTTTAAAAACAACCTTTGAGTTAGTTTACAAATTTGCTCAGAGTCAAGATTAGCACCAAATTCCTCCCAATACCCAAGATATTCTGTTACAAGGAAGGAGAAACATGCAGCTTTCAGGATAAAAGCAGAACCATGACTCCCTAAGCGCAGGTGGAATCGGTTTCAGTGCCTTGAGTGAGCAAAGGAATGAGGATTTTCAGGGCGTCAGGCACCTCCAAATGTCTCACTGAGGGAAGGCACATGTGCGCCATAGAGAAAGTCCTTTTCCTGGAGAGAGAAAGCCACTGTCCTGGAGACAGCGTCCTCCAGCAAGATGCCTACATTCTAGCCCATTTTACAATTTAGAGTTAGACAAAATCATCTCTGTTTCAGTTTCCTAGGACTGTTGTAACACAGTACCACAAACTGTGTAGTTCAAAACACCTGAAATGTGTTCTTTCTCAGATCTGGAGGCCAGAAGTCCAAAATCAAAGTGCTGATAGGGCCACACTCCCTCTGAAGCCCGTGGGGTTGGGGACGTTGGGGGAAAGGGATGGGAACCAGTTCTTGCCTCTTTCGGCTTTTGGTAGCCCTGTTCCTTGGCTCATGGCAGCCTCACTCCAATCTCTACCTCCCTCTTCGAATGGCCATCTTCCTGTGTGTCTCCCTTCAAATCATCTTCCTGGTGTTTGACTCTGTGGTCAAATTTCTCCTTCTTATAAGGACATCAGTTATATTGGGTTAAGGCCCCACCCTTCTTTGGTATGACCTCATCTTAAATTACATCTGCAACTACCCTATTTCCAAATAAAGTCACATTCTGAGGAACTAGGGGTTAGGACTTCAACATATATTTTGGGGGAACACAATTCAACCCATTAAAATAATATATACACCTAGAAAACATCAGAAATCCAACACTACAGTCTAATTCAATTCTAATGATTGGATTTGGCAAGAGAGAGAAGACTTGCAAAATTCCAGAGGGTCTTTGGTACTGAATCAAAGAAGGAATGATGACAAACTGGCATTCCATGATTACAACATTCTTTGGTTAAAACATGTAAAAATATTTCATGGAGAAAAATAGCAACATTGATTTTCACCTATAAATGAGTGGAATACAATATCAATGTTTATTTTAACTGTATTTTTTATAGTTAGGTTTATTACTCATTTTGCTTTGGGCAGTGATGCTAACTTTTGTTAGTCAGTGTATCGGATCTTATGAAACCATTCATTATTAAGGCTTAAGGAGAAAGCAATATTTGTGTTACAGGATTTGTTTAATATTCTATTCTTTTTAAAAATGAAAGTAGTCAGCATTTCGTCAGTACCCTTCTTTCAGTCAAACTTTTGTTTATATTTTAGGATTTGAAAAAAATGACACAATAGGAAGCAAAGATTTAAAATAAAAAGCCCTGGCCTGGGAATCTGCATCTGAGCCCTGCCTTTGTCACATGTAACATTTTGCCTTTCTGGGATCCAGGTGTCTCACTAGCAAATATTCTGTAGCTCACTCACTCACTCATTCATTCATTCATTCATTCATTCTCTCATCAACTAAACAAAAGGGGGCAAATAAAAAGGAACCAGGAAGGTGATATGAACAAATGACTCAGCTCTCCATGTTGGAGAGACTCAGGAATTGCTGGAGACAGCAGAAAATTAAGTGAGGAGCTCATGACCCCTTTAACGACAGCAGCTGCCACTCAGCAATAGACAGCTGTTGCCTGCCTTGTGATAATCTGAATAATTGTTAAAGAGAAACAGAAATTCAAATTTTGATGTGATGTTTCCCAATTTCTGAATCTTGGCAATCAATTAAAATCTTTTTAAACCCTAGAGTCCAAATAAAACACATCTTCAGGATGGATTCAGCCAGTAGACTGCCATATTTAACCTCTGAAATAAACAAATAAATATTGATTAGGTGCTCTTAAACACTGGGAATATAACAGCATAGATTGCTTCTTCTATCAACAGAGATCATTGAAGGCACAGTGAATTTATCAACTGCTCTTAATCATCCTTGAAAGACTGTATTCACACTGATTTGGTGATTCACTCTCATCTGGTTTTCCCCTCACCTCATTGGCCAGTCCTCTGCCTCCCTTCCTGAATCTTTTTCCTTCTGACCTCTAAACATTGGACTGTCTCCAGACTTAGTCCTTGAACATCTTCTCTACACATCCATGGTGGCATCTTACTCTTCTTAGAACTCACCAAACACGTTCTTGCCTTAAAGCCTTTGCACTTGCTGGGGCAGCCACCAGAACACTTGGCCTGCCAGATGTCTTTATCCAATCCAACGACCATAAACATTTCTAGATGCTGAATATTTCTTAATTTCTATCTCAGCCCTGATTTCTCTCCTTAACTCTAGTCTTATGTATTCAACTGCTTACCTGACATATCTACTTGGATATTTATTTAATGACATCTCAAACTTAATGTTTCCACTAATAACTTTTTAATTCCCCACTCAACCTACTGTTCTCATTGGAACAATTCTCAGTAGATGGTACCATTCCTTCGGTGGATCAGATCAAACATCCTGAAACCCACCTTCATTCTCTTCTTGTCGTTGCTGCCATATCCAATCCATTACAAGTCCTATTCTCTCTGTCTTCAAAACAGACCCTAAATTAAAGCACTTTTCATCACTTCTATCATGACCACCCCAGTCCAAACCACCATCGTGTCTCATATGGACTATTATAGTAGCCTGCTAGCTCTCACTTCTCTACTCTAGCACTCAGCGATCCTTTTAAAACGTAAGTCACAGCATGCCAGTCTCTTGCTCAAAATCTTCCAGTAGTTCCCACTTCATTTATGAAATTCAAAGTCCCTTAAGGCCCTATGTGATGTTTCACCTGTTGCATTTCTGGCCCCACAGATCAGCCACCTGCTCCCCCGCCCCCTGCACTGTGCTGCAGCCACACTGGCCTGTTTATTCTTCAGGGCCTTGACACCGGCTATTCCCTCCACCTGGAATGCTCTTCTCCCAGGGAACTGCAAGCCTCAGTTCTTCATGTTATCCTGGTCTTTGCTTAAATGTCACGTTTGCTCACAAAAGCAACCCTGGAATTATCTGTGTGTGATGCTGTCTATCTACTGTGTCTCTCTACTTTCTGTTTCCTCCACTGAATGTAAGGCTGGGGGACAGGAACTGCCTTGTTGTATCCCTGTGCCTGGCAGCTACTGGCTGTATACCCATGCTTGCTAGGGAAGAAATGTATCCTTATAGCCTAAATTTTAAGGTTCTAACTATTCCAATAAAATTCAGATAGCTTTTCTGGCTGCTTGTTACTCAGTTTTTCCCATTAATGTACAAATAGAAAAACATCACTGCTAAAGGCTTTGTACAAAGAAGGCTCCTTGGTTTACAACTGAAAGGTGTTGCATGCTCACTCATGTTTATAGCTGTCCTAAAAGCAGGTCACATGGAGACTTGCTCACAAGTGTCAGCTAGAGCTATTACAATTCATGGATTGGCTTGTTGGGCAACTTCACCGTTCCCAAAAACTTGGCCCTAGACTGATGCCGGTGTTTGATAAAATTTTCACTAGTCTGCTCTGAAATAAGGACAGTGAAATACATTTTTCTCATTAAGGTAAATTCATTCAATTTAAAGGCCGTTTTTTAAAATTGACATATATTGCGGGGTACATAGTGATATTTTCATGCATATAATATACAGTGATCAGATCAGGGCAATTAGCATATCCATCAAACATTTATCATTTCTTTGTGTTGGGACATTCAATATTCCAGCCATTTGAAACTATATTTTATATATTATTTTTAACTACAGTCTACCCACAGTGATATCGAACACTAGAACTTATTCCCCCGATCTAGCTGTAATTTTCTACAAAACGTTGTTTTTTATTCCAAGATTGTTTTCTTCTTATTCTTCTATGTTTATTTCTTTTTCTTTTTTCTTTTTTTGAGACAGAGTTTCGGTCTTGTTGCCTAGGCTGGAGTGCAGTGGCATGATCTCGGCTCACTGCAACCTCCGCCTCCTGGGTTCAAGTGATTCTCCTGCCTCAGCCTTAGGAGTAGCTGTGATTACAGGCGGCTGCCACCACCAGGCCTGGCTAATTTTTTGTACTTTTTTGTTGTTGTTGTTTTAGTAGAGACAGGGTTTCACCATGTTGGCCGGGTTGGTCTCGAACTCCTGACCTCAAGCAATCCCCCCACCTCGGCCTCCCACAGTGCTGGGATTACAGCTGTGAGCCATGACGCCCAGCCTTTGTTGATTTCTTTTATAAAATGATTGTCTTAGTAGGTGAGTCTTGTCGTTCTTTTTCCATAATGCCTTTACTTGACAAAAAGAAAAAGTAGGCCGGGCGCGGTGGCTCAAGCCTGTAGTCCCAGCACTTTGGGAGGCCAAGACGGGCGGATCACGAGGTCAGGAGATCGAGACCATCCTGGCTAACCCGGTGAAACTCCGTCTCTACTAAAAATACAAAAAAACTAGCCGGGCGAGGTGGCGGGCGCCTGTAGTCTCAGCTACTCGGGAGGCTGAGGCAGGAGAATGGCGTAAACCCGGGAGGCGGAGCTTGCAGTGAGCTGAGATCGCACCGCTGCACTCCAGCCTAGGCGACAGAGCAAGACTCCGTTTCAAAAAAAAAAAAAAAGAAAGAAAGTCACTGTGAAATCCACATGTTACCTGAGAGGACCCAAGAAGTTCCTCAAGCCTTTTTCTGTTAGCAAATGAGGACAGCTTGATCTATCAAATAAGCTAATATCCATTTGAGGGTGGGAGAGGAAAGAGCCCAACCAGGAACCTCGAGGCCTAGAATGGCTTTGTTTCAGTGCACATAATCAAGTCCCCAAGAAGCTGAGAGAAACCAGCAGAAAATGCCAAGGTCTAAACAAAGGCCAGCGGGCATGCCCCTGGGACTGGGGAGACCAGGTTTGTTCTGCAGGAGCTAGACCATTTTTTCCATTAACTGACCCTGCTAATACTAAATAGCACATTCTTTCCACTTGGTTTGATTCAATTTCCTCTGGCTCAAAGATTATAGTCCAGCGTATGTTAGTCTTTCTCAGCACCATCATGACCAAGAAGAATAAAACTGATACTCCTAGGAGAAATCCTCCCCTGAGCACTGACCTTTGGGATTCAGGGAATGAGTAGATACTGACATATTTATTTGTGATCAAACTTACCTAAACCATCTTGCCTGACCAAACAGCATTTTGGGGCTATGACTGATGAGACCATTTTCTTATGCCTGAGGTTGTACCCACACAATATTAAGCTCTGTAGAACATGATATATTGTCAGGGGAAGGAGAAAAAGAAAATGACGTAGAGGTCTTAACCTAATTAAAGCAAAACAGAATGGCTAGATGCTACTTCAGGGATGTTTATATTTCATTTAGATTATCATCATCTTAATGGAGCATTTCTTATTCTTAAAAAATGTGTGTCTAATTTTTTACTGAATAGTGATGTGGGTGCTTATGTACATTAGTAATCAATCTTAATATAAAAACGTATGTGTTGAAAAGTAAGACAGAATATATGGAGGCTCTTAAAAAATGACCATCTTGTCTACATCTCAAATCTCATTCGGAGGAATATTTCAAGTGCTCCCAGCTCTTAGTAAAATCATTAATAATGACACTAAAATAAGTATTTGCATACCTGCCATGAAACTAGCCATTGACCCAGATGCTTGGGATCTAAAATTAATCAGTAGCAGCCCTCGTTGGAGGCATTTAAATCACATGACCTCTCCCCCATTCCTGCTAACTTTCGGTTGTTAACAGGAGCTGGGATAGCTGGAAAATATCAGCAAAACGGAATTCTTAATGAAGAATTCTAGTAGGTCCAGAATCTTCTGAGTGGTATGTAAAGTCAAGGAGAAAGACATTTCACCTTCTAGGGAACTTTAAATCTCTTTATTCATTTATTTATTTTACAAATAATCATTGAGCCACTATTAAGTGTCAAGCACTATGTTTGCTGACCAAGGAAGAGGCGGGGACCTTGCTTTCATGGACCTCACAGCCTAATGGGGGAATCAACAGTATTCCAACACAGTGGTAAAGTAAATTAAAATGGTCAGGCCTGAAGAAACTATACGCAGACATAGCCAGCAAGACCTCAGATGTGACCGTAATCTTGCTTGATTTGCAAACATAAGCAAAACTTAACTTGAGCAATTTCTTGTAAATGCCTATATTAAAGAATACAACTTAAACTCCAACCAGTCAGAAGTAACAAACAAATGTGTAATTATGTAACTAGGGAATTTCCAACAGGATAGATCAAATAAGGTAACTGTATAACTGCAATCAGTCAAATATTTCCCTTCATTACTTCCATGTTTATCCTATAAAAGCCTCCCCCTTGCCATTCCTCGTGGAGCTCCCAAACCACTTCTGGTTTGGAGCCACCCAATTCTTGAATCACTGTTTGCTCAAATAAGCTCATTAAATTTTTATTGTGCCTCAGTTTACTCTTTAGCAAAAGTAAACAAACTAATAAAATAATCACAATTTCTGAAAAGTGTGATTGATTTATGAAATTTGGAGTGCCCCAGTGTGACAGGCGGTGGGCACACCACTGGAAATAGAGCATGTTCTAAAAGCAAACAAATTTCTTGACCTCATGGATGGGGTTTTCATTCTGGTGCGAAATGACCCAAAAAAAAAAAAAAAAAAAAAAAAAAAACAGTAGAAACAGTCCTCCTTTCCCACCCAAAATTATTTATTTGCGACTGAGAATTACTAGAAAGGAAATGGAGCAAAGTACTCTGATAGAAAACATCGTGATGGGGGAAGACTTTTACAGAAAGGGTGGCTTGTGATGTGTTCTCCAAGGAGTTGCTTTCTGAGCTGAGGCCCAAAGGAAAAGAGAGGAAGGCTTCCCAGATGCAGGGGAGAAAGCTCTAAGCCTGGAGATGAACGCGCTTTGCCAATTCCTGGAAACCAGAGGCCTGACATAATGAGTAAGACAGAAACTGTGTAGGTGTTTGAATGTTATGCTCAGCACTAAGATTTGAGCACAGGGATGACAGGCTCTGATCTGTCTTATGGGAAGGCCAGTCAGCCTGGAGGAGGGATGGGAGGAGGAGGCAGGGCCAGGTGGTTGGTTCAAAAAGGCCTCTGCATCACTCACATTACTAACTATGCCACCCGGCTGGGGTGGAGGGGGCAGAGGTAGGGAGATGTGTGGATTTACAATATGCTTTGAGGTAGAATTATTGTTATCATTATTATTTTGGACAGAGTCTCACTCTGTTGCCCAGGCTGGAGGGCAGTGGTGCAATCTCGGCTCACTGGAACCTCCGCCTCCTTGGTTCAAGCGATTCTCCTGCCTCAGCTTTCTGAGTAGCTGGGAGTAACAGGCATGTGCCACCACACCCAGTTAATTTTTTGTATTTTTAGTAGAGATGTGGTTTCACCGTGTTAACTGGGATGGTCTCAATCTCCTGACCTAGTGATCCACCCGCCTCAGGTAGAATTATTAACGTTAGAAAAGCTGATGTGTCACGACAGGTTATTAAAAAGATCAAGTAATACACATCCCATCTCCATTTGCTCTTTACCTTTGTGGCATCAAGAGTGATTGCTCGGGTCGGGCGCGATGGCTCACGCCTATAGTCCCAGCACTTTGGGAAGCTGAGGTGGGCAGATCACTTGAGTCAGGAGTTTGAGGCCGGCCCAGCCAACATGGTGAAAACCCGTCTCTACTAAAAATACAAAAATTAGCTGGGCTTGGTGGCACGCACCTGTAATCCCAGCTGCTCAGGAGGCTGAGGCAGGAGAATTGCTTGAACCCAGGAGGCAGAGGTTGCAGTGAGCCGAGATCGTGCCACTGCACTCCAGCCTGGGCAAAAGAGGGAGACTCCATCTCCATCTCAAAAAAAAAAAAAAAAAAAAAAAACCTTTCCTCTTATGAGGGCATCTCTCCTGGCCCCATTTGCACTGCTGGTCATTTTACCCTTCATGTTCTGTAAGGCTATTCTCGCCATAGTCACTCAGGAGCTGGGTGTAAACCCAAGCTTGGGGAGAACTTGGTTTATTATCTGAGCAGACTTCCCTTGGGCTGCTTCTGTGGAAAATCCTACTAAACATATCCTGTGTAATTGAAGCTCCCGCCTCTTCTACATTTCTCTTAGTTTGTCTTGAGATTGGCTCCAGTCTCCTTAACTTTTCCTTTGCCATTTTAAACAGAAAGTTCTATTTGATCATTTGTTTTCTAGAATTATTTTTTTTTTCAATTTCAATTCTGAATAAAAATCTAGCTCATTTTTACATGAAGTTTAACCCCACTTCTTTAATTAAATTGTAGAAAGTGTTGTCGATATCCAAATTCCTCTCTCGGTGAGCCCCAGGTCCTCCCGAAATTTCTAAAATATTCACTTGAAGTAACAGTCACATCTTCATAAGTAGTACAATTTCCTCTTTATTTTCCTATAGGATTTCTTCGCATTAAGTTCATCTTGATTTACATTTTTCTCAGGGAATTATTTATTTCACTAAGATTTTTAATTTTATCACTTAAAATTATTTTACACTAAGTCTTCTCTCTAAATATGACTACATAATTTATAAATTATTTGTTTTCCTTTTATTTTTTAAATTAAATTTGCCAGAGGTGTGTCTGTTTTATTTGAAGAACCTCTTCTTTATCTTAGCTACCAATTCTACAAAGGACACATTTTTTTATCTCATCATCATTATTGTTATTTTGACTTCTGTGTTCATTGTTTCCTTTCTCCAGCTTTCTTTTCGATTGTTGGGTCTTTTTGCCTGTAAATTCTGAGTAGAATATTTAGTTCTGTTCTCATAATTATTTTTCTGTTGAAGTATTTAGGACTGTAAGTCTACTACAAAAAATAGTTTTGGCTGTATCTTATAGATTTTTGTTTTTCACTTTTGTTATTTTCTAATTTGCTTGACTGCCTCAGTCATTATTTATGCAACCACTTCTAAAATATCCAAGTAATCTCGTTTTTCTTTTTCCTTTGAAATTCTAGTAGTAATTTGTAGTAGTATTTTATTATTAAAATAATAAGGTACATTTTTTACCTTAGAAATGCACTGAAGTATTTTTTAGTGCAGATTATGATCAGTGTTTGTACTCGGTACATGATACTTGAGAAGATGCATTTCCTGTTCTTAAGGTACAAGGTTGTATCAGTGTGCAGACATTTATCCAAACATTACATAATTCAAGTGCTTTGTGTCTGTAATTATTTATTTTTATCCCCTTGACCTGCCAGAGAGTTATGGTGATGCAAGAAATTTTAATACTCCTCACATGTTTCCTTGTATTTCTAACAATTTTTGCATTTCATAGAATGATACTATGTTATTCTGAGCTTAGTGTTTCTTGAGTCTTATAGCTTTTTTATGGCTCTGTCTTGTATCAATATGTAATTAACCTTTTTTTCAATATATTATTTATTTTTGTTTTTGTTTAAAATTTTTTCTTTCCATAGGTTTTTGGGGAACAGGTGGTGTTCGGTTACGTGAGTAAGTTCTTTACTGGTGATTTGTGAGATTTTGGTGCACCCATCACCTGAGCAGTATACACGGAACCCAATTTGTAGTGTTTTATCCCTTACCCCCTTCCCATCCTTTCCCCCGACTTCCCAATTTTCTTCAATTTATTCTTTAACATGAATGTACCACTCCTGCCTTTTTTTCTTCATGCTTTCCTGATATTTTGTTTCATTCTTTTATTTTCAACTTTATTATATGTTTTTTATCTTGTGTAAGCTTCATTTCATTGAATTTCATTTTTAATTTGAATTAATCTTGAAATCTTGTGTTTCTCTGATATTTATATTATTTTTAGCTTAGGCTCTTGTATCTACCTTCCTTTATTTTCTTTTTTCTCCCACTGTTTCCAAAACCCCTCACCAGTTAATCAGTGACTCTGTTCAATATTGTGCCATACTCCCTGCAAGACACATGGAAATATAACACTCAGTTCTTGTTCTTAGGGATTTTATAAACTAACTAGGAGGCCAATAGCCTTGCAAAATTTACAATTAAATACTAAACCATGTGTACTAGTTATTAGCAGAAGAGACTTTTTAAGAAAATGGAAGTGTTAGCTGCAAGAACAACCAAAAAATGTCATAGCAGAGAGCATTATGGGCTAGGTAGAATTTAGCTAAGTGGGAAGACAGACCTTCATGTTATTTACCCTATATCAGTGGCTGCCAAATGCTATTCCTTTGGGGACTTATGGAGGCACCTGGTCAGTAGGTCTGGGTATGGATCCTAGTATTCTGTATCTTTAGAAGCTCTCCAATGATTTAGCTGCATGGCCAAATTTAGAAAACATTACTTGAAATAATTATATCACATACTCTGAAACAGTTCTTACACTGTATAAATCTAGTAACTATCCCTGAAGATCTTACTTAAAGTTTCTATTTGTCATACAATGTTCAAATAAGGCACAAAGACTATGTTAACTCATAGATTACAATTCCCAAGTCAGGATAAAAAAAGATCCAGCACCTGCCCTACACCCTTTGACTTTTTATTCTTGTGACAATTCTAATTGCAGTGTCCAACTATGCAGAAGCCTTTAAGTTATTAACTATAACTATAAGCAAAACAACCACCACCCAGTTATTGCCACTTTGAAATATTAGGGTATCATTGTGAGGGGAAAGTAAGCAGTATGTGAAGAAATGGAAATGAATGAACTGGATGTGTTTACCCTGGAGAAAGAAAGATTCGGAGAAGACATGATAGCCCTCTACAGATGTTCAGAGTTAGCATATTGAAGAGGAAGTAACTTGCTCTGGGTAAAGAACAGGGCCAATGAATGAGATCTGTGAGAAGACACATCTTTGTTCAGTGTGAGGAAGAAGATACAAACACGCCTTGAGGGATAAAAGTTTCCTTCTCAAGAGCTGCTCAAATAGGTGCACACTTGGGATTAGTCTTCAGACTGTCTTTTAAGTTTTTGTTTTTTCTATACCAAAGATACTAACAGACAATCCCATGCAAAACTAATTGCTAAAGTGGCCAATCCTAGCTTAGCAATAGAAGTTTTCCCCTGTGCCAGTGTTGAAATATTTGGTTGCCTAGCAACCATTACGTATCTATGATGCATCGGAAAATCATTAGTTTGTGCCTGAGTTGATGCTGTAGTTCTTAACACCATACTTGGTTCATTTCATTCATGACAAGTATCCCCATTATAGTTTGTTACATATCAAAAGGGTGTTGAGCTGCAACGTGCACAGTGGTAATCTTTATCAAACCCTACCCAGCTGACCAGCTTAGCCATAATGATCACAATAGAAATAGATGTTTGATCCATGCAGGAATGACAGGATAGTACGGTGAGAGCACTGTAACAGTTTGGGGACTCATAAAACTGTTAACATACATTTAAATCTAGTAGAGTTCTTGGAGCGATGGTACAAGTTTAATCATGAATTCTTCAATATTGAAATCCTGTGAATTTTGAATAAGTGACTAATACCAGCATTTAAGGTATAGAACAAAGTTTAAATACATAACATACTTAGGTCATAACTTTGCATTTACAGTCTCCTAGGAAACCAACAAAATATATCTGGGTAGTTTAAAAGTATGATCTCATTTATAAAGAGCTGCTTTATATCATAAGAACCAAAGAACTGTTATTTGTCAAACTTCCACATTAAATATCTGCCAAGATATCTTATTAGGTTTTCTTAGTAATAATGACTCAGTACATAAAATAAACCATGGAACTCTGTCAGATTCTATCCACGCTAAATAATTGAGACACTCATTTCCTCTCCTTTGTTTGATTTATCCAACCCAAATCATAATGTTACGAAGTGATTGATTTTGATTCATTTCTGTTTCTCTCTGAAAGATTTAGAACTGCTTTAGGTAAATTTTTATTAGCCAGTCCAAGACATTTGTACAACAATATAATTAATAGCATTTTTAATGAAAATGATGGCATATTAATTGGCAATTTTTAGATGAGTGTTCTTCCTAATTACTTATTAACCTTTAAATCAGATATACACAAGGGAACAGAACAAGATTCATGTCTTTGAGTATCTGAAAGCTTTTTCAAGGTGCTTTTTATAAAAAGAATCCAGAGAAACTGTTTTTCCCCCCAGAGGGAACTTAAAATTATATCAGGAGCTAAGTGTGGTATGATGCTCAGCACATTAATATGCTACAGAACTTTTCAGTGTTGCTATTCATGGCCCTTCAGTGAATCATCATTAATAGAAGTATGGTTTAATAAGATAGTAAAGAGGATGCCGTCAATTTTTCTTTATCATTTAAATTTGAGCTAGTTGCAAAAAGGTGCTTAAAAGGGAAAAATACTATTATCAGTTGAGATAGTCTATTTGAAGATTTTGACATACATACTAGAAAATGAGGGAGGCTAGACCAACAGAAGATTTCTAGATCTTTGGCCCCAAATATTAAGACTACTTCATGGAGCTGAAGAACGTTCTATATAGATAAGGTGTGATCAACCTGACTCATTGCCATCATCAACATCAACTAGGTGAAGAGACAGATGTGGATTTTAGAGGACAAAAGTCCAATTTCATTTTCTCAGATAGGAAAGGGCATCCCAGTCCAGGTTCTTGTCTGTGGCCCTGTCCTGGTCTGAGTTTCTGTCTGGCCTTTTTGTCCATGTGGTACTGCTGAAGGAGAGTTACTATTTGAAAGTCAAAGTTGCTTTTCCACTCCTTCTGCACATTGATTTTCTACTTATTCCTTACCTCATTGCCTTTATTCTGTTAACTTTTCTGCTTTCTTCCTCTGTCTCTACGTTCTTTCATTCATGTAATGGGCATTTATTGAGGGCCTAACATACATGAGGTTCTGTCTTTGACATAGAAGGTGCAGCAGTGAAGACAACACTACTGCCTTTAAATTGCTGATAGCCAGGAGAGGCATCAAGATGAGTATCGGGCAACTGCCATACGTATGATAAGTACCAGGAAGGGTCTCCACGTGTCCTGGAGTATGGTAAGATCTATGGCATGAGCTCTGGAAACACCCTGCGGGCTTAACCCCAGACCTGGGGTTGGGAAGGTCAGAAAAAACATCTCATTAGACTTGACTGGGAGAATTGGGTGGGAATGGGTAAGAGTGGGCACCATGGCCATCTCTGACTCTGCTTTCTCTAACTCCATGAGGCTGCCTATTCTCTCAGCCATCCCCTGCCTGTCCTTTCATGTCTCCATCTTCTGTGTTTCTCTGCTAGATCATTATCTGCCAAAACAATATCCCCAGCCAGGACCACCCATCAAACCACTCTGCAACAATAGAAACTAAGATGCTGCTTAAAGACCCTGCTGCATGTTGAGGAAGAGTTGATGAAGGAGTCTGGATATCCATTCTGTTTCTGTGGTTTGCCTCCCAGTTTCAAGAGGTCTGAATGCAACTGCAGACCAAGTTTTAACTGTGGCTCTGCCTGTCATTCTAAACAAGCAAAGGCTGCCAGAAACAAGATGCAAAGACAAAATGCTAAACTATAGCTAGAGCAGCGATGAATAAACAAATAGGTCAATAAACACATAAGCAAGCACGTACAGAAAATAAAATATTTCTTGAAAGGAGAGGGAGAACAGACACATAGAAGAAAATGATAATTATAGCTGCCATTTACTAAGTGTATACTGTACACTGTGAACTCTGTCAGAGCTCTTCAGTATATTAGATATAATTCTTAAAACAGTCCTGGAAGGCAATTTCTTAAAAACAAAATAAAACTTCTGGAGCCATCTTTGGCACAAAGTAGGAAGGCAGTAACTATTTCTTGAATACCTGAATAAATCTGTGTATTTGCTTGGTGTCTGTCTTCCCTCTTTCCCTGGAATATAAGCTCACTCATGGCAGGAACCTTGTTTTGCCTTCTGCTGTATCCCAAACACCTAGAATGCAGGCTGGAACATGGGAGGCACTCAATGAGTATGTCTTCACTAAAAGATAGAAAAGCTGAGACTTAACAAAATTCAGTATCTTTTGCAAAATCACACAATAACTGGGAAGATCTGGGACTGGACCCAAGTAAACCCATGCTGTTTTTCCCTTTACATAATGTCTGTCTCACCTTTTCTTTCTCTTCCCCACAATCATTCTATAGTTATCTCAGGCCTGTTTATATTCCAGATACTCTTTTCTGTCAATAATTCACCAATAAGGTTCCATTTAAGGACTTAGTGCAAAAGCATGCATTGGTGAATGAATATTGCACACATAACTATTAGAGTAGGGAATGAGATGAGGAAGTTTTATTCTTCTGTCTGTGCCAAAAAAAGCACTAGAGGAATACATAGGCATTAAGGATTGCTTGTCCCTTGCAGCTGCAGTGGGCCTTCTGCTATGGAGACAGTGCAGTCAAACTCACTGATGCACTACAGCTCATCCTCAGGATCACCTGAGGTCACATGGTCACCTGAAAAGTGTAGGCAAGCTGTAATCTCATAGTATAATGATCATAGTGAAGAGAATAGCTTGTAGTGTACCTGGCTGGTTTGGGAGGAAGTCAGAAAGAAAGCAGTGGGATATTAGGAATTGCAGGGTTAGGACTGAAAATTATTGTGCTGGTCTGAAGAACCCACACGACTCAGAATTTCACGAAGCATGAGCATTGATGGTTTTCGTTAGTACTATATTCCAGCTACTTTCATTTTTCTAGCTTTTTTTTCCTCATTCTTTCTGTATTAATTTCTTCTCTCTATTTTTCCTATTAGCTGAATGAAATTTAAAGTTTTCTAATATTGACAGTGTTTTAGGGAACCATGCACTATCATTTTGCATGGTAGTGTGTAAAGGCAACACAAGGTTCCTGCCATCAAGGAGCTTATATTCCAGGGAGAGAGAGAGAGGAGACAGACACCAAAGAAATATATAGATTTATGGAATATAAATTGATTTAGGCTTTTTGGAGGACAATTTGTAAATATATATTAAATTCTTAAAGGTTCACAATGGTTCAACTCAACCATTCCATTTCTAGATATTTATTCTAGAGAAATACTTGTGCATGTGAACAGAGGCATGTACATGGATGTTCATGTCAGTAGTATTAATACTTGGTTACATGAACTATGGTTCATTGATACTGTGAAATACTGCATATTTAGAAATGAGGTAGAATTACTGTATCTATCTATCTATCTATCATCTATATCCAAGACAAACACACATGACTTGAAAAAATCTTCAAAACATATTACTTAGTAGGAACAAAAAAGCTTGCTGTACTATTTTTTACACTATTATCTTTTATATTTAAAAAACATTCTAAGAGATATATTCCATAGATACATATTTAATGTGTCAATCAGGTTGTAGCAGCTAAGCTATAATGAGAGACCCAACAACCATATGACTTTTAACCATATGGCCTAAACCACTGAGCAAAAAGCTTACTCCTGTCTCATCACAGGATGTTGGGGGTGTTCTGCAGTCATTCAAGGCCCATATTCCTTCCATATTGTGGTGGTTCTGCCATTCTTCAGGCTCTAGGGCCTTGGAATTGCATAGTCAAGGCTGGGTCACTGATACAGCCAGGTCCCAACCAGCCGTAAAGGAAAGGAGAAAATGTGGGAGAGGCCCATTCACTACCTTAAAGGGTCCTGCCTTAGGGACTGCACACATCACTTCCACTCACAACCTACTGGTGAAGACTTTGTCCAACAGCCACCTCTTATACAGCAAGGATGGTTGGAAATGGAGGCCCTGGCAAGATGACCATGTACCCAGCCATAGCTCTATGATAGTGAAAGTAACAGAGAATATGTTTTGGTGGACAGCTAAATATCTTCTTCACCATATAGGCCAGCAGCATCCCCAGTGTTTTTGGCATCAGAAACCAATTTCATAGAAAGTGGTGGGGGGATAGTTTGGGGATGAAATTGTTCCACCTCAGATCATCAGGCGTTAGATTCTCATAAGGATTATGTAACCTAGACACCCTGCATGCGCAGTTCACAATAGAGTTCTCAATCCTATGAGAATCTAATGGCTCTGCTGATCTGACAGGAGGCGGAGCTCAGGCGGTAATGCTTGTCAACCTCCTGTCTAACTCAGAATCCGTAATACCTCCATGAAGCCCACTTAACCTCCCAACTGGCCTCTCTTGCAACATTGCCTTTCTCTTCATCTTTTTTTTCACCTTCAGCATCTTTACTCCACTGTACTCTCTTCTGTGCTAACCACCATTGATCTGCTTCAAAAATGTGGATGCTCAATCCCTACTGGATTATAAATTTGTAAAGAAGTCAACAAAATTATAATCCAGTGGGGATTATACCTATAACTGGCCTTTTACCCTTGCACTGGGATTTTTTCACTCACTCCTTTACTCACACAAATATATTGGGCATCTATAACAATGACAGATAGATACAGTAGGGAGTTGGAGTGATAAGACAGAATTGTCATTGACACCAGCTGTTCCGTTTGGAAACATCTATTGAATTAGCCAAACAAGACATCTGTGTCAGAATAGATGAGTAACAATGGTGGTTGATGTGCCTGAGTTCGTGGTAAAGCTGTTAAGCTAAGTAGGACTTCAGAATGGGAGATGATAACTGGAGGTTCTTTAAGGAGATGAGACTGGAATTGCACCCCGAGGCATATGTGATATTTGTCTAGACATAAAGACATTAACATGTACGGTGGGAATGGAGTGAACACTTATTGACTGCCTGCTACAGGCTGTGCACTGTGCCAGGCATTTTGCCTGCATTGCTCCATCTATCCCTGTAACATGTTATTAAAATAGGTACTCTGATATTACAGAGACAGAAAATGAAGCAGCGAGCTTATATTAATACCTCAGGATCCCCAGGCTGGGAAGCAGAAGAGGTGGGATGTACGTTCAGAACTATTTTCTAGGTAGATCTAGATCTGCCTGGTTTCTAATGACCTCACCGTGTCTCGGAGCATTTCAGGCAGGAGGAGAAGCAGGAACATCGTGATGGAAGGGAGCTGAGTGTGGTCCATCGAGGGACAGGGAGGAAGGGAGGAGAGTGGGCTGGGTGGCAGGATGTCATTCCATATGCTTTTAGGTTGAGGTCACCCTGGTGTCTGAGGTGCTCTGGTCCAAGAGAATTCAGTTACTTGCAGGAAGTGCTGTATCATGCTTCACTTGGCATTGAGTTCTCCGCCAGCCCTGGGGGAAAGAAACCCTACAAGTCAGTCCAGCTCCACTGGCCCAATTTAACAAACCAGTATAGATGCGGGGTTTAGTTAACAGAAAGCACCACCAGCCTTTATTAGTTCGTCAATAGCAAATGCTGACTGAGAGTCCTACAACCTTCCTGTCTCGTGAGCATCGGTTGCTTTGGGTGACTTGTGGTCACTAGAACATAGGGCAGACGAGTCTTCCTGGTCCTTGACCTACATGGTCTCAGAGCAGTAAGCTCTACTCTTCTCAGATTTCTTCCAGTTGGACGCTTGCTCAGCTCTTCATGAGGTGACTGTATTCCAGTGTTTTCTCAGAGATCATGTTCTTTGAAAGTCCTTGAGATTTCTGCAGCAATTTCTCTGCACATCCTTGGAGGTGTGTTTCTCCCTGGTCCTGCAACTATCTCCTCTTGTTTCTGCCCCGTAAAGGCCCTGTCCTCTGGAAAGCTGAAACAAAACTATCTTCCTAAGCTATTTTCCCTTCTTTTACTCTCTGACCCAAGCCATAAACAATTCTCAAATGCTTTCTAAAGACCTTTTCTCTAGATATGGCTCATTATTTTGATCAGTCAAATGAGAGGAAGAGAATCCCTTTCAATCAGAAAGGCATGGTGGATAATGCTTTTTACAGAGCGTTGCCTCTGTATGATAGAGAACCTGAATGCGGAGAGAAATAGTTCGTCCTTTTTTCTAAAGATATTTTGGCTGTGGGGTGTGGTTGGGAGGAGAAAGCCTTGGAGCTCTCTGTGTAGGAATATGATAGGAGGGAATGGATGTTTACAATTTGTAATCTGGTTATCTAAAGTGGTAATATGTGCCCAGGACAATGCCAAGTTCTTTAAAAGTGTTGTTTCCCTTAATCCTCACAATTAACCCTATGATATTGGGCCCATTTTGTGGATGTGACAGCTGAACCTTAGAGAGTTGTTTTTTTTTTTTTTTTTTTCCTGTGACTAGTATGTGGAAGAGTTGAGTTTGAGTCTGATAATTTCATTCCAAAAACAATGGGTATAAATATGTTACTAGTGAGGACAGAGAAACTCCCAGGAGGCTGTTGTGGAGTCTGCACTTCAGCTGGGGCCCAGACTCTGTTGGCTCTGGGAACAGAATAGAAAGGAAGGGTGAGGTCATTGACAGGAAAGGCTGGCAGGCAGAGAGTGAAAAGAACAGTGAAGAATGGAGGGAGGAGCACTGACCGAGTGCCCTGCGGCCAAGCATGTTCCAGCGGCTATGCTACCAATCCCTACAATCATGTCACAAAAAAGTTCTTATATACCCCATTTTGTGGTTGAGGAGATAGGTTCAGAGATGTGAAATAACTCTACAGTGCCGAAGTGGCAGAGCAGGGATTCGAACTGGGCCCTGTGTGATTTCCAATTCGTAGCATTTTGTACCTCTCCGTATTCTTCAAATGTGGCTTCAAGCTTCAACCTTGGGCATGAGGAGGAATCACGAAACCTTTCCCAGAAACAGGGAAATCATGTCCCAGGGAAGGACATGTGGGCGGGCTTTGGGATCATGAGTTCCTCAGGGAGGTGGCAGGAGTCTTCTGGGGTAGAAATTTCTTAAGTGTCTGGGGACAGGAGCTGGCAATGCAGATTTGGAGGGCAGAAGTCACAAGGCAAATGCCACGTGCCAAGGGAAAACAGGTGGAGTCGGGAGAGTCCTCGGGGCTGGGCAATGGGTGGGGGTGCCCACAAACAGAAGCCAGGATTAACCACAGGACCAGCAAAAACATGGAGAAAGGACAGTTAGCACCGTAAGAAAATAAGAAGGTGCCAGGGTCAGAGACAATCAAAATGGAGAAAGGCATAGAGGTCAGAATCCAGGCAAACCCCAGCCAGCTAGCTACCAGCTCTCTCAACCACGCAGGCTGCACCAGTGATATTTTAGATCATGTCAAATTTATTAAGAATATATTACATTCCATTAAATGCTGCAGCCATGAAGGACACTGAAGTGTTTCCTCTCTCAGGCCTCCCAGCTCTGGTGGCAGCATGCCCCATTTTCTCAGGGGCTCCGTCTGACGGGTTATTGTTTTCCAATAAAGTATTTATGGAACATGTGCCTCACATAAACAAATAGAAAAATCAGAATAATGTAGACTCTCTCTGAACCTTAGAAGAAAGTGTAGGCTTTCATTTAATGAGCTTTGAAGACAACATAGCAATTTCTGATGTCCTGTAAAGTTTGTTAAATTGTGATTCTACCAGGAGTTTACAATGAGCCAGAACCAGCATGTCCCAGGGTATAAATTAGGCATAATTGGATATGCACTGACTCTTTCAGTCACTGGATATAATTTAATGCTATAATTGAATAAGTGACACTGTTGTGGCCTGACAAGCCCTCTCCCAAAACTTCTAGCCCACTTTCAGGAAGTAACTGGGGAGGCAGAGTCCATTGTGTGGCTTGATACCAGTGTTTTCCAAACCTAATCCCACGTCTGAAGAAGGGCTCCAACCCATGGTTATTGGTTTATATTTTCAATAGAGGGGACAGGAATTTGCATTTAAAAAATTACCTGATTAATTCAGTTGGAAAGCCATATGAGAAAACACTGTTTTGTGCTATTCAAGGAGAAAACTCTTTGTCACATATTTTATATACCTAAACTTTGTAGGGATTGACTTGGTGAGGCTTAGCAGGGAAAGTGTTTATTTGATTATTGCCTACACTAACTATTCACGAGTTTAATTTTCTATTAAAAATATTTACTTACCTTTTTACATATAGGGTCAAAATGTAAAAACTCATTTATTTGCTTTTTTATTTTTAATTTAATGATAATTGCTATTATCCTTTGGCATGCTAGCCAAAATATCTCATATATTCTAACTCCGAACAAGAATATAATGATCTGACAAGTGAAGGATTTCATAGTGGATCATAGTATGAGATCTTTAAAGACCTGGTTTTGGATCCCAGATCTATCATTTATAAGCTAGATGACCTTATGCAAGTCATTTGCAAAGTGGCAATAATAATAGTAATATCTAGTCTGCTTACCTCATAGAATTGTTATAAAAATCAAGTGACGTGATGAAATGACAGAGTTTTGCAAACTATTAAATGCTTACAAACAAAATGCATTATTACATACAATTAAAATAGTAAGTTCTATGGTGTTACTTCCATAACAGTCCCTGAGGAGAAAAAGTTGGAGGGATACCAGCTCTGCTTAATTTAGAGAAGCTCTGTTTGACCTTTATACCTTAAAATCTGATTTGTATATTGACCTTCTACATGAGGCTTCATTGGAAATCTGCTCGCTTAAAAAACATGGTTGAAATCAGTCTTGTGTGTTCTGTTGGGCTTTCTGCCCAGATTCTTCCTTCTTTTAATTACCAGCCCACCCTTGATCAAGTAAGTGCTAATTACCACCTTCACAGATATTGTAAAAAAGGTACAATTCCGGTTAGCATCTTGACTTGACTTCTTATCAGGAGTTCTGGTTAAATTGTTAGGTTTAGTTGAAAAACAATGGCTAACATATATTTTTTAGATGAATTACTCTTATTTTCAAATTTTCTTTCTACTACCCCTAAGGATAATTAAGAAATTGCTATAATAGGAGAATTTCTATTTACAGTCTACTACTTGGAAATAGGAGTGAAATCTAAGAGGTGCACATGTATCAGATGATATGAGCAAATCAGGAAACGTATCGATCCCCAATGCTCAGCCAATATTAGATTGATGTAATTTTAGATTAACTGCTTAAAAGCCTAAATCATCACTTCAAAATCCCAAATTGGTTGGGTACGGTGGTTCATGCTGGTAATCATAGCACTTTGGGAGGCTAAGGCAGGCTGATCACTTGAGTTCAGGAGTTTGAGACCAGCCTGGGTAACATGGTAAAACCCCATCTCTACAAAAAATACAAAAAATTAGCTGGATATGGTGGCATGCACCTGTAGTTCTAGTTACTCGGGAAGCTGAGATAAGAGAATCCATTACTTGAGCCTGGGAGGTTGAGGCTGCAGTAAGCCATGCTCACACCACTGCACTCCAGCCTGGGCAACAGACCCTGTCTCAAAACAAACAAACAAACCCCAAATCTCAGGATTTTTATATTTTTTTGTCAGAGTCTCATGATGAGTTTCTTCATGAAAAGTTCAAGACATTTGAAAGAAAGCTACCCAAGCAATAATTATGTCTAAGAGGAGCAGAATAGGAGGGAAGGGGAAGAGAAGGGATAAAAAAGGGAATAGAACAAATGTGTTAATTCCAACAGATTCTGGTGGGGCTTTCTCTGCCTGGAGGTGTCCTGGCATTTTATGTGCCCTCACTGAGCAGCTTCCTCTGCTAGTCTGCATGTGTTCCCTTTCTCTCCTCACGCAGAGGAAAGGTAGAAAAATGAAAACATTTTCTATGACATTAAAAATCATTTCCTCTCCTCTTTCTCCAATGTCCCCAACCAGAAGAACCTAACTTAATAGGATATTTCAGATGACAGAATTGTCCGACCTTCCTCACCACTGCCCCTTAACCCTTGCTCACTGCAGGGCAACCTGGTTGTTGCTCTCAATACTCCACCAACTGCCGTAGATGAAACCACCAGTAACTGCTTAATTGCCACATTCATTGATCATTTTTGCAACGCTTCATTTTATTTGACTTCTCAGCAGTATTTGGTACGATCGAGTACTCTCCCTTTTTCTCGCTTTCTTTAAACCTTCCCATCTTCTTTCCTCTTCTTCAAGGCACATATTTCTGGAGCCTTCCATTACCCTCTGAGAGCAAACTCATGGTGGTCACTCCTTGCCATGACTGTTACATAAATGACATCTCTTACATTATATTGCAATGATTTGTAGACATGATGGAGAGGCTTGGACTGGGCCACCAGTGTGACTGTCTGGGACATAAATGGGAAACTCACCCCTTGGTGGTCCTCATTTCACTTTCTCCATCTGAGCAAGAAACAAAGAAACAAATACTTCCAGAAAAACTTGAAGGGCTTCCCAGCACCAGAAAGGGATGAGGAGAATAGGTGTCCTACTTATGAGCTCATTTTTCATGTGGAGGAAACCTGCATGGGAAGTAGACAGCCTTTGGCCATTGGTTTGCTGGGGCTTGGTAGAGTCTGGTGGTGTTGCCAGGCAACATGAACAAGACTCAAGGACTATAAGTTCTTGTCTAGTTGGGAAGAAAATTTGGATGGATTCTCAAAAGGATTTCAGGAATCTGTGGAAACTCTGCCTTGGTTGGATCACTCAGTGTTCGTGAAGTCTCCCTGCATGCCCAGCCCTGTAGACTCTGGATTTTTATCAATATAGCATCTTAGTCCTTATTGTTCAAGGCATGTGCCTGTTATCTCCCTGGTTAAATTGAAAACTTTTCTGAAGGAGAGAAAGAAAGTCTAAATCTCGTGGGTTCCATCTCTCAGTATCCAACGTAAATAAAACTGACTTCAATAAAACCGTATTGATTGATTATTGGTTGGTGATTGATTATTTGACCTACCATCCTAGTTGGTTGTCAGAAATCTTCTCCTTATTTTTCTTGGTGGACACAAGTTTAGTGATACTTGTAGAGGCCAACTTTGCCTTTCAACTTTGAACTTCTATTGATTTTTCCACTGCATGTGCCAAGCCTTAAATTAGTTCCAGTTGCTTAAAAGAGATGTATATTTTTCTTTTACACATGTTAAGGAAAAAAAAACTTGGAGCGTATTTTCCCTAGACTCAACCAAAACCAGACAGTTTTTCCAGAAATGTATGAATGAACAACAAAGTCGTTACTTTGGAAGCCGACATGCCGTTATATTGGATTTCAGAAAAGTCAAGTAATCCCATATTTCATGTGATTCCAGGTAAAAGAAAAAAATATTCAGTCAGCAACAGGAAGGGAAAAGTAAATTCAAAAGCTCCCTTGTGCAGATCTGTGATACAAAAACTGAAAAATTTTATGTAGCAGCAGTATGACAAATTATATTAGTAAATATGAATTGCTTTTTAGACAAAAGAATATTCATGACAGTTTTGCTGTTTAAAGATAAAATGGTCTCTTTCTTCTTCACTGAATCATAAAATCTTGGACCTGGAAAAGACTTTAGAGAATTAAATTATTTTCCACCCAAGTGCCAAGATAGTGACTCCTCTAGGGCACGGATTGTATTTTCTGCTCCCTCTTCAAAATGTCCACAGTGCTGAGTCAAACGCTGTGCACTCAGTTCCCTTAAATAACAGTCAATGATGAGAATGTTGTTCACAGATACAGGGGATAAAAACAAAAATCTTATCCTCAGTTTCTGGAATTGCATTTCTCTTTGATAACAACCCATTTTGAGCCATAGAGCTATTATAATAATAGGGATTGCATCCTTGGGATTTTCCTTGTATCACTCATTAAAATGTCATGCAAAGAACCACACTGGTGCTTTTGTTGCCGGATGAGCACTGGCTGGCTGCCACATGCCTGCAGGCCCCAGTTCATGGAGGCCCCACACATTGACCTGCTCATTCAAAACTGTTGCGAGGGCTTTACCTTTATATCACCACAGTACAATGACTTAAAATGATTCCAGATCAATACTCCTCTCAGAGTTTGTCTAGGAAGTCCTACCAGCTGTCATGTAAGGGTAATTAACACATCTCTCTCAATTATGCATGCTGGTGGAAGAATTTCAAACATTTGGCTGGATAACAAATCCATCCCCTCTGTTGGAGGAAGGTCATCCCTCTGGCCATCTGGGTATTTACTTTTCTTTAGAAATGAGCTTCATGGAATTTTCTGTTGGAAGGGGAAAATGATGAGGACAAAGGGAATTTCCTGGTAAAAATGATGGTGCCCCACTTAACACTGCTCATACCCACACACCAACAATCTTAAATCTTACAGCTAATGCTTATTTATTCCACTATCTACTAACCTGCATCATGTGTGGCCTGCTCACTATTATGACAAGAGCTGTTTTAGAGGCCCCTGAAGTTTTATGATGATCGATCTGTATAACAGAATATTTCTTTTTCCTCTGATGTGTTCACAAAAGATACAAGCCATCTCTTTGGGGGAGTTGAGAAAGAAAAGGCACTGAGAGGCGTGCAAGGATGAGTAAGTTCCTGCTCTTAAGGAAGGTACAGTCTAGCATCAGGGAACACACAAGTGACTGTGACTATGACAATGGTCATAGCCCTTCATTTCTAGCAAGATAAGCAAAAGAAGTCCTGGGAAGGAGGAGACGTTTCTGAGCGGCACTGAGGAGTCATCATGGAGAAAGGGCATCAGAGATGGGTCTGTGGGGGTGAAGTAAGAGGGCAGTCTGTGCAGAAAGAGCCCATAAGCATAGGCGCAGAGGAAGAAAAGTGTGGGTGTATTTGGAATCTGAGAGTAGCATGGTTGGACTGCAGTATAAAAAACCATGGGGTATGTAGGGAGATAAATAACAACAACACATAGGAACAGGGCTGTGGGGGAGCTTGCACGCCCAAGTGAGGAATTTGGACTTTATTTGGTAAGTGGGGACAATGGAAGACTTTGAGCATGGAAATGAAAAATGTCAAAATGACCTTTGCAATCAAGGGCAGTTGCATCACATCTCCCCCAGAATTCATACGTTGAAGTTCAAACCACTGTTATTGACTATAACTTACTTGGAGACAGGCCCTTTACAGGGGTGGTCAATTTAAAGTGAGGTCATCAGGGTGTCTTAATCCAATATGACTGGTATCCTTATTATAAGGGGAAATTTGGACATGGAGATAAGCATAGAGAGAAGACAGCGTGAAGAGACAGGAAGAAGACGGCCATCCACAGTCAAAAAGAGGGTACTGGGACAGATCTTTTCCTCATAGCCCTCAGAAGGAACCAACCTACTACACACCTTGATCTTGGACTTCTGGCCTCCAGAACTGTGAGAGAATAAGGCTTTGTTGTTTGAGCCACCCAGCTTGTGGTACTTGGTTATGGCAGCCCAAGCAAACTAACAGCTGGGAATGAAATAATGTGGGCTTTGCAGAGGATGGTAGCAATGGGAAATTCAGGGAAGAAAGAGAGATGAAAACTGTCATGGAGAGAGATGCTTGAGCATGGCTCACGCCGTGGGAATTTGAAATTTAAAATTTTTACACTGTTTCAACCCAACACTAAGAGCTAGCTCTTGTTCATTAGTTGGTTTCATTCCAGTTAACACCCAGAGTAGAAATTCTTTTCCTTCATTCAAAGAAAAAATAAGATCGAGAACAGCACAGAGAAAGACTATCTGTAATGGAGTATGGGGCAGGTTGTGCAAAAGGCGGAATATTGGTGTTTGAACATTCATTTGAAGAGATTTAACCAAAGTGGAGGCCTAGGAGGGTGGTAAGGACAGAGGACTGTCCAGCAGAGGACTTAGCCCGTGGCAGAAATGTCAGGGTGTAAGGCTCAGCAAATAACCAGCTCCTCATGCTGTCTTCGGGGTGCTGATTGGGCATGCAAAGGCCTGGGTTAGAGTTAGTTCTGGCTCTGACTCCAAAGAGTTCTGTGATCCCAGACAAGTCGCGTTCTCTCTCTAGCTTCAGGGTCTGTACCATAAAAAGAGGGGATTGTCCTGCATCATCTTAGAGATTCCAGTGCCAAGAACATTTTCATGATACAATGCTAATTATGTGAAGTTTTATGTTAGATATAATAAATACATGTTTGTATATATGTCTGTGTGTATGTGAGATTTATAGCCCTCCTGTTTCTTTTTTTTTTTTTTTTTTTTTGAGATGGAGTCTCCCTCTGTCGCCCAGGCTGGAGTGCAGTGGCTTGATCTCGGCTCACTGCAAGCTCCCCATCCCAGGTTCATGCCATTCTCCTGCCTCAGCCTCCTGAGTAGCTGGGACTACAGGTGCCTGCCACCATGCCTAGCTAATTTTTTGTATTTTTAGTAGAGATGGGGTTTCAATGTGTTAGCCAGGATGGTCTCCATCTCCTGACCTCGTGATCTGCCTGCCTCGGCCTCCCAAAGTGCTGGGATTACAGGCATGAGCCACCGTGCCCGGCCTATAGCCCTCTTGTTTCTAAAAGGAATTTGAAAGAATTTTTGAAATTCAGCTTTTTTTTTTTTTTTTTTTTTTTTTTTTTTTTTTAAGAACAGCTAAGTAGAAAATCAACCCAAAGGAAAAGAGTAACATATTACTGGTCACCTGAGATGAACTCTTTATTAGATAGAACTTTAGTTCTGAGTTTCCTGGCAGTTAAGGTAAAAAGAAAAACATGTGCTCATTGTCTGATAAAAATCAATGTAATATGATTAGGTCTTGAGAGAAACTTGTAGATATGCTGAGAGCTCAGATAAGATTACATTTGAGAATGGGCAGGTTCAAGACACATTAAAAGCCACGCAAAAATCCATACTCTTTAATCCAATAATTCCACTTACACTGAGGAAATAAAAAAGGGGGAGGAATGACTATGTGTGTGAAAATGCTTGTCACAAAATTATTTATGAAAGTGCAGAACTGTAAAGAGCCTGAATGGGAGGTAGAGTTAATTGTGGTGCACTCATTCAAGCAAACACAATGCCGGCATTGTAAACAGTGAGGCTCTCCAGAAGCCTAGAAAAGCAAGGTGCGTGATCGGCTCCATAAGAACAATCAGGAGATAAAATTATTTGTTCACCAAGGTTATAACTATATAAAAATATGAAACTGTCAAAAATGAGTCTTCAAACATGGTCGTAATTATGGTAGAGTGGTGCTCTTAAGCGTGAATCCCCCCCCAACCATGTTTCCCAATGTTTAATGATGTTTACAATTAAATTTAAGCAAACAAGCCAGCTCACACACTTAAGATTTTCATTCTAGCTATGCTTTATGGGATTACATTTTTAATTAAAAGAAAAGAGAAAGATTTCAGACCGCAAAAATAGCAAACTGAAATTGTATTCCTTAGCAAAATCAGTTTCTTGAGATAGCGCTGGATTTTTAGAAGGGATTTTTTCTTTAAAAAAAAAAAAATGCATAGATGTGTGATGCTCATGCAGAAGTCCTCCTTGTTTGCTTTGAGGTCATGGAAGCTGCCTGAATTAAATATGTGAGGAAATACTGTTAAGGGGCTACAGGTGGGTTAACGTCCAACAGTCCTAACAGTCCTCTCTCCTTAGCACCCTCCTGAGCCTCCTCTTCCATTAAATCTCTTCCAAACACCAATATTCCTCTTTTTGCATAACCTGCCCCACATTCCATTACAGATAGTCCTTTTCTGTAGTTATTCTTGATCTTATTTTTTCTTTGAATGAAGGAAAAGAGCGTCTACTCTTGGTGTTAACTTGAATGAAACCAACTGATGACTAAGAACTAGCTCTTAGAGTTCAAACATTGTAAAGTTTTAAAGCTTCAAATCCCCATGGCATGTGAGAACATTCTAGAAACGATCCAACAAAGACAATAACTTGAAAAAAAAAAGATTCATAGAAGAACAGTGTAGGTGCGCATGTCAACAGTCGCTCCAGCCTTCGGCAAAGTGCTTCCGAGTGCATGAAAATCAATCACTGGAATACACTCTGTTAATGGAATAAGGGGACAGAAGACATCATTTCAGTTGATGCATAAAAAGTGTTTGATAAAATCCAATATCCTCTCATGATAAAAACAAAGAAGTTTGTCTTCTACTTGCAGCATTTCTCCCATTTCACCTTCCTTTTTGAGTACTTTTCCTTATTTCATGTTTTTGCACTTGTTTCTCATGAAGTCTATTATTTTCTTTCCATTCTAACGCCCTCTTTTACTGGAGGTAGGTAATTAACAGTTACTTCTCACTGAAGTTTTAGTGATTTCAGGATTATTATCATTGCAAAATTCCTGGATCACAAAGAATAGGAAATATCTCCAAGAAATGAGTCTATAATGGTAGCTCTCAAAGACCAGGAAACCCTAGAATGTCTCTTCTTCTCGTTGGTCTTCATAACCCATAGTTTGCTCTAACCACAGCCATTGAGTTAGAATTCTAAGTAGCCCACAACTTAGATTCATGTTATTACTTATTATTTACTACTCATAGGTTTTCAAAGAATTAAAATTCCTCGTTTGGCACTGAAAAATTTTCTCTGTGCACCTGTATTACTAAGTATGTTTTCACTACCTGTTTATTGGGAACACACCTTACAAAAATTACTGTGAATTCAATTAAAAATTATATGTCTGAATCTGCATTTTATTCCTTACAGTAGAGTTTATAACTTTGGAAACTCTCATACATGTACTTACTTTTAAGACACTATTTATTCAGTCTACAAGCAGTGTTTGGTGCTACATGCAACCATGTTCCCCTGGTGACAACTTGTATCCATTGGGGTAGCAATGGTCTACAGAGGAAAACACAGAAGCACAGAGCCAAATAAATTCTAGAAATTCTTGGGAGGAATTGCACATAGACAGGCCAAAAAGAAGTCAATTCCTCTCTACCTCAGGACCATGAATTGGAAAGTGGGGGCTCCTAGTGGTGCTCCCTAAATTCTAAAGGTCCAACGGCTCTTTGAATCTTTGCCTTTGTCAGGATAAAGGCAGGTCCAAGGTGTTAGCTCTAAATCCTGAAAATAGAATCTAAGCTATCGATTTGCTTATTCTGAAGCAATTTTCAATGGTTTTCCCTGCTGTTCTTTTCCCTGCATCTAACTGCACTCATGCCTTCTCACAACACATAGGACCCACTCCTGCACAGAAGGAACTCGAATTCTAATCAGCCAATTTTTTATTTGTGGGACATCCCATCAAATTTTTTTTTAAAAATATCTTATTGAACAGAAGAGGAAATGGAATTTGAGGATGATTTGACATTGTGAGATGTAAATGGATTTGACATTGTGAGATGTAAATGGGGTTGGCAGAAGTTTGACCAGGACTTTTCCCTGCTCTGCCGGAGAGACTGTCTTTCCTCTTGCTGCCCTTCTTGGAGGAGCATTTTCAGCCTGCTGCCTAAACAGCTGTTGATGGATAACTTTCTCCCAGCAGCACTGCTCCAAAAGCTGGTAGCAGACATGGCTGATCTATTCCCAGCTGTCTGGATTTTAAGGCTGAGCTGTAGGCTTCAGGGAGAGCCACACACATTCTTTCAAGGTCTGAGGTGGGCACACTGGAAATAGTGTGGTCCACTATACATGGGCTTCTGACATGTAAGCCCTTTATGCTCTCCCAGGCTCTGACCTGCTGTCTGATCACAAGGGCAGTCCTAAATGGAGATCTGTATGAGATCAGCAGTATTTAGCAATTGGGAGTTTGACATAATTCACTTTCTCATAATTTATTAAAGTTGCTAATACATTTAAAACATATGTGAAGAACATGGAAACCTCTTAGTAATATGGTCTAGTGCATTAACCCGCCATTGATTTTGCATCTCAATCAGAGTAAAAGCCAAAGTCCTTATGATGACCAGTAAGGGTCACCATCTGGTCACCTCACTCTCCCCATCTCTCCAGTCTTAAGTTACTGCTCTTACCCTCACTCACTCTGCTGTAGCCACACTGACCTGGTTGCTATTCCCCGAATATTCTAGGCATGCTCCTGCCTCAGGACCATTGCATTTCCTCTCTCCTCTCCCCAGAAGCTATCAGACCTGCTGCCTGCCCCTTTAACACCTCAAATGGCATCCTCCCTTTGAGATCTTCTTTGTTCATCCCATGAAAACTTGTAAAGTTTTCTGCACACATACTTCCTGTCTCTCTCAGTTGTTTCTCTCCTTAGCACTTATCACCATCACCATATTCACTACCTGTTGTACTTATTGATCTTGTTGAGTGTCTGCATTTACCCATTAAAATGTAAGCTCCATGAAGGCAGGGACTTTTGCCTGTTATGCTCATTGCCTTGTCTCTAGTGCTGAGAACGGTGCTACACAGAGTAGCATACATTAAATATGCACCAAATAAATGAACACTTATTTACCACTCAAATATGCATTGAATGAGCGAATGATTAAAAATTGGTAGTCAGTGCTGTCCAAGAACATGAATTTTGGGAGACTCTTGCAATACTATTTTTTCTTCTATTGAGATAATCCGCAGCTCAGGCACTGAGGTCAACAACTCTAATGTTCAAGATCTTCCAAGTAGGAGGGAGGAGGCTGGATAAACAGAGTTTGAGTAAATTTGCCCTTGGCTTTTGAGAGAGCTAAGTGAGAATCCTGGCTTTCCCACCTCCTAGCTCTGTGACCACTGATAGGCTATTCAACTTAGGTCAAGCTGTTCAACTCTAGGCTTTAGCTCACTCAATATGTAAAATAGAATGATATGAAATTCAGGGTTTTATAAGAATCAGGGTTGAAAACATTGGGCATATAGTAATAAACCCTTATTAAAATGAAATGTATTTTCATATATAGAAATAATTTGTATTAATTTGTAGAAGTTTGCTTTTTGATAAAGTAGACAGTCATATACTTATTGACATTTTCATTTTAGGGGACACACCGAAGCTATATTTAAAATAGTATTTTTTGTCTTACAGGAAAAAAAGCCTCCTATGTATACTTTGATTAAATTATCACATGTATTTCTGTTATTTAAGGATCCTAAAATGAAAACAAATAACTTCCAAAGCAGTTAAAATAATTATCAAGGTATATTTGTTCACTCCAGGTCTCATCCCGCAAGGTTTACAAGAGTCTTGGCTTTTGAAATCTGTGTCTTCCAAAAATTCATTTAAGCAAGCACTGAGCACTTGCTCTCTTCCAGGCACCAGGCTCTACATTACTGGCTATTCTCAATAGCAAGAAAGAGCTTCTGCTCATGAGCAACTTACAAGATAGGCCCAAGATGGGGTCTGACGTCAATACTGATATTGATAATGGTTAATAGCAGGCATTAGGGGTTAAGTGCTGCCCCAGAGGTACAGACGTTAGAGACATGCAGAGAAGGGAAAAGATGCTTTCTCAAGGAAGCTTGGGGGTGGTCAGAGAGTCATTCATGTGAGGGAAGGTCAGGGGACCAAAACAGAGGAATGGAAACAGCTTGAGCAAACTCATAGAGGGGGAAGGAAGGCATAAGTCTTTGGATTTCCCCAACTCCAACTGACCTCGGTGTGAAAAGAAAGCAGGACTTGGACTGGAAAGGAAGCTTACTCTCTGGCAATGTGGAAGGCCTTGCTCGTGGGTGAGGGTGTGGAAGGCCTTGCTTGTGGGTGAGGCAGTTGGATGTGATTCCGGAAAGAATGGGGGTTCTCTGAGGGTTCAGTGGAGAGAGAGAAACTCATGGCCATAACCAAGGGTTTGTTCATGACTGTCAATTTCTTTCATATGCCAATGACTTCCAAATGTATACTTCCAGACCACACCTCTCTCCTGGACTCTAGATTCCTGACCCCAACAGCCTGCTTGGCACCTCTCTTTCAATGTCTTATAGGTATCTCAAACACTGATCCTGCTGTTTCCCCCACATCTGCTTGAACCGTACCTTGTGCATCTCGATTGATGACAAATATCCCCTTCCAGGGGCTCAGGCCCAAAACCTTAAACTCATCCTGACTGGTCCCTTTCCCACTTCACATTCAGTGTGTCAGGAAATCCTGTTGGCTCCACCTTCCAAATATACCCAGAGCCCACCACTTTTCCCTTCCTCCGCTGCCAGCTGCCTGGTCTGAGTCACCATCTTCTTCCCCTGGGTGACGACCACAGCCTAACTGGTCTCCTGATGCCACCTCTGGCCCCTTCGGTCCATTCTCACACAGTAGCCAGAGCCATCCTTTTAAAACACCAGTGAGCTCACATCACTCCTCTGCTCAAAATTCCCATTTCCTTCAAAGAAGAAAACAAGTTCTTACAATGGCCTACAAGACCCTACCTGGTCAAGCCGTGGTTGTTTCTCAGAACTCCTTTCCAGCTTGGCCCTGGCTTATGGAGCCCAGATTCTCCAGCCTCCTAGCTGACCCTCAGATGCACCAGGCACGCGTCCTCCCGAGCCCTTAGTGCTGCTTGTTCTCTCTGCCTGGGATATGCTTCATCTGGATACAAGCAGGACAACTCCCCACCTCCGTGAAGTCTTTGCTGCTGAATTACTTTCTTAATGGTAATGGCCCTACCTATGTAACTAAAAAGGGCCACCCAACCCACCAGCACTCCCCGTCCTACTTACCCACTTGTTCTTCCCCAAAGCCCTCAGCATGTTCTGCTGTGTAACTTGTGTATTATCTTTATTGCTTATTGTCTGTCTCCCCTAACTAGAAGCTAAGTTCTGTGTGGACAGGGCTGTTTTTGAGTTTTGTTGTTGATATCCCATGTCCCTGGAACACTGCCTGGCCCAAGGTAGACTTGCAACGTATGTCTGTGGAGTGAATGAAGGGGATAGTGCAGCGGAGGGTATAGGAGGTAGAGAAGGCATCTCTTGGCAGCACTGTCACACATCTGATGGCCTGGACCAGCCTGACAATGCCAGTGGGAACAGAAGGTGGTGGGGGATGCAGGAGACAGGATGGGTATATATCTAGGGCTGGGCAACTCAATGTGGGAGATGCCAGGCTTTGTGATGGATGATGTGTCAATTGCGCTCCAGTCCCGTGTGGTCCTGTAAGTGTTACTCTGTTCCAGGGCCAGGAGTCATATGCTTTTCGCTACTCAACTGTCTTTGTGGATCACAGAGACAACCAGGTAAAACTGGGTAAATAAAATGAACAAAATATTGGTCCTGTAAAAATAGCTCAAAACTGTATACCCTCCCAATGGACCCCACAAAGTATGAAGGCATGACATGCTCAGGACAGGCACGTGTTTCATACCGGGGTCATCTGAAGGAGGTGGACAGTTCCCCCATCCGACTGTCCTTAGGGAAACTTCCCTCCTCTGGGGCTTTAGTCTTTGTCAGTAAGCAAAGCACTGATATGTGTCTAAAGTACGCATGCAGAACTCTTGAGTGATAGGTTTAGATATGCATAATCCTTTTGGCTGTCTGAAATCCAGGTGCCTCATTTGCAGATTCTGAAAGCTTGTGATCTCCCTGTAACAGGGCAGTCCCAGAGGCTGTTAGTGGTGCCTTGTCTTGCCCTAATAGACGCTGATACGATGGCAGTGGCCTACTTTGGTTATTCACTTCAATTACTAGTTTGAAGTATTAAAAGTCAACCGTATTTATAAAATATACTCAATCACTTTAATTGGATTTGGAAAACTGTATGATTTATGAAACATTACATGGATCCTTCTGGCTAATATTAGACTTAAATATTACTTATTACTATGCTTTCTTCCCTTCCATTCATGTGTATATGCATTGCAGATTTATGTATGTAGAGTTTCTCAAAGATAAGAAGAGTTTGCTTTTCATCTTTGTAGCCACTTGGGCCTAGCACAATACCAGACATAAGGTAGGAATCAATAATTTGTATTCAGAGAGTGTGGCGGTTCTGGAGCCAGGCTGAGCAGGTTCAAGTCTGGATCTTCCTTTTACTAGCTGTGTCACTTTAGACAAGTTATCTAACCTCTCTGCACCTTGGTTTTGACATTTGCAAAATGGGCATAAAAATAAGACCTACCCAAAAGGCGCATTGTGAACACTAAGGACATCATTCCTGTAAAGCACTTAGCGCCATGCTTGGCACATTGTGAGAATTCGGCAAACATAATTAGTTTTTATAACTATATGAATATGTGGAAGAAGTATAGTGATTAAGGACAGTGGCTTTGGAGTTACACTGTCTGGGTTCAAATCCTGGTTCTACATCTTGCTACTTGCATGTCCTAGCACAAGATCATTCATCTCCTCAGGCCTCAGTTCTCTGTCTGTCAAATAGGGATATTAACAGCACCTCCCCCTCTCAAATGTTTGTCTGAGATTTTGCATGTGAAACACTTAGCATAGTGTCTAGCATGCATCTAATGAGTATTCAAAAATAATAATAATGGTATTTGACTGCATTCAAAAGCTGTTACCAAGTATTATTACCATATATGTAATCCTTGTTTTAAAATAAAAAATTAGACTTCATAATAATATATCAATTCAGTTTGTAAATACATTTGACTAGCAGTTTCTGGACTATCCAGAGCTTAAGTATCCAGCCGGCAGTGACAGATGAAGAAGAGCTGGGGTTTGCTGAGGGCAAAGACTTCTTCCACAGTTTACAGGCAGGTCCTGAGAGGAAGAGGAAGTCATGTCATAGCTCACTGTTGGGCTGAATTTGACCAGGAGAGACCCCAGGGTCTGGAGTTAGTTCTGCCCACCAGGCCAAAGAGATGGAGATTTCCATGCTGTGAGCCTGGGTGTGTTGTCTCAAGGTCTCCGCCCTCTCTAGGTACACACTGGAGAAACATGCAGCAGCAGGAATTCTAAGAAAAATTAGCAGGTATCTACTGAGGGTGGACCACAGTGAGAAAAACCGTGGATGGGGACCCTCAGGAAGGGTGAGCGAGCAACAGCTGCACAGCAGCGGACGCAGGACCCCATCCTACAGGCAGGGTTTTCTGGAGGCAAAGGTGAAAGGCAGAGCTTCACTCCAGTAAGGAGCCTGGAGGGAGGCAGGTTCTCAGACCTAGAACTCGGAGGCAAAAAGAGAAACCTGTGGGACCCTACAGCATAAGACGTGGGACACCCGGTGGGTGTTAGGGCTTGAAACAGAGCAGCTGTCTAGCCATCAAAGCTAGGGCCACGAGTCAGCATCAGCTGGTGCAAAGATTCAGTGTCACTTGAGGATTGGTTCTGGGGACTTGGGCTTCACTGGGGGAGTGCTGGCCAGGCGGGAGCTCTGGCAATGACCAAGGGCACTAAAGGCTGGGCCTGATGAGAAGGAATAAATAGGCAGGGCGGTCGTGAGGATGACAGAAGACTCTGGCTGAATAGAGCAGGCCTCTCCCCTGTCCTCCTCCCTACCACTGTCCCTCTGTGTGTCAAAGTGCCAGAGAAGATGACCCCACCCACATCACGGGTGAGACTCTGCTGATGCCCATCTATCCACCTTTGTAAAAGCAATTCCAAAATGCTGGCCAAATTCACCCATTTTCTTTGACTTCCCTCCTGCTAGACTGAATGATTTTCTTTCCCCTCCATGCAATTTTAATATCAAGGACAATTTTTATCAAGTCATTCTCTGTAATCAGAATATAAAAATTATCCCAACATTTCTCTTTGGAAACGGATCTTCAGAGACCCAGTAGCCCTTTATGCATTACTAATGAGTTCTTTAGTGAAACATTTTGTCTTTTACTAAAATAAATCTCTTCTATTAAATCTTCCGTGGGAAAAATTGGATAGCATTTAAGCTGACTAGTTTCACTGGTAGAAAATCATTGTACTTGTTAGGGATTTGGGGGTTGTTATACTTTTTTTTTGAGCAAATAGGGAGATCTCGTTACCTAAGATCAGGAAAAAAATTAGAATACACATTCACAGAAACAATTCTTAGTGTTAGAGGAGACTAGTGTTTTGCTGGTATAACCGCCAGTCTCAAGACAAAATACATTATCTAACATTTCTTAGAGGTGGCTGTGCTCGCTTGCTAAGGCTGCTATAACCAGTATCATAAACTGGAGGGCTTAGAGCAACAGAAATGTATATTCTTACAGTTGTAGAGGCCAGAGGTCCGAAATCCAAGGGTCAACTCGATGCTCCCTCTGAAGGTTTTCTGGAAGAGTCTTTTTTTTTTTTTTTTTTTGAGGCAGAGTCTCACTCTGTCCCCCAGGCTGGAGTGCAATGGCGTGATCTCAACTCACTGCAACCTCCGCCTCCTGGGTTCAAGCGATTCTTCTGCCTCAACCTCCCGAGTAGCTGGGACTACAGGCGTGTGTCACCATGCCTGGCTAATTTTTTGTATTTTTGGTAGAGATCAGGTTTCACCGTGTTAGCCAGGATGGTCTTGATCTCCTGACCTCGTGATTCACCCACCTCAGCCTCCCAAAGTGTTGGAATTACAGACATGAGCCACCGTGCCCAGCCTGGAAGGGTCTATTTTAGGCCTCTCTCACAGCTCTGATAGCCTCAGCCATTCCTTGGCTTAAAGATGGCCATCTTCATCCGGGTGGGGTGGCTCATGCCTATAATCCCAGCATGTTGGGAGGCCGAGGCAGGTGGATCACCTGAGATGAAGAGTTTGAGACCAGCCTGCCCAACATTGTAAAACCCCATCTCTATTAAAAATACAAAAAAATTAGCCGGTCATGGTGATGGGCACCTGTAATCCCAATTACTTGGGAGGCTGAGGCAGGAGAATCGCTTGAACCCAGCAGGTGGAGGTTGCAGTGAGCCGAGATGGCACCACTGCACTCCAGCCTGGGTGACAGGGTAAGACTCTGTCCTAAAAACAAAAACAAAAACAAAAAGCCGTCTTTTCCCTGTGTCTCTTTCACATCATGTTCCCTCTATGCATGGATCACTGTGACCAAATTTTCTCTGTTTATAAGGACACCAGTCACACTGGATTAGAGTCCATCCTAATGTCCTCTCTCTAACTTGATTACATCTGTCAAGACCCTACCTCCGACTAGGATCCCATGCTGAGATTCTGTGGGTTAGGACTTCCACATGCAGGGAGACACAATTCAACACTGTCAACCAGGGCACTCTGGCCTTGTCACAGTATATTTATAATAAGATGTGCTATTTAAAATATTTTACCATAAGTACCTCCCAGGTGGGCAGCAGCCAATCAGAGTGCACCACAGTTAGTTCCTGAAACCCCTGCTGTGTGGGCTTAACTCTTTGATTGCTGGGGTCCAGGAGGAGAAGATGCTGGGACTCTGGTGGAGGCACTGGAGTGGTCAGAGAAGCAGGGAAAACACTTGATACTAAACAGGCTTGGGACAGTGTCTGTTTTCTACCATCCACTGTCATCTCCCTTGAGTGCATTATCATGCAAGGTCACTCATTCTGTTTTAAAGAAATCTCACATATTGAGCCAAAAATCTGTAACCCCATAGTGTCTCCCAGGGACCACTGCAGGCAATGGAGAAGGCATGTGTTTTGGTGAGGGAAGAGCAGAATTCAGCCCTGGTTGACTTTAACAACATGACCTGGAAAGTACCTTAAATCTCTCTGAGCCTCATTTCCTTACCTTTAAATTGGGGTAAGAGAAAACAAGAATATTGCGAAGGTCTAATAAGACAGCGTGTTAGGAATGCTTTTTAAGGTGTGATATAGTAGCTCCATTGTGAGTTTCTTAAAAGCAGCCCCGCGTAGCGCTGATGGCACTGAGTCCCAGGCCAGCCGGCTTGGCTGACTGCACAGATCTGCCACTTACTTACTAGCTGTATGCCCATAGGAAGTTATTTCCCCTCTCTGTGCCTCTGTTTTATCCCATAAAATGGGATTATTAACATTACCTCTGCTAAGAGCTTGTAGTGAAGACTAAATGGGTATGATCTCTAAGAAGCACTTAGAAACTGCCTGGTAGATGATATGTACAACATTATATAAGTCTCTGCTATTTTTATCGAGGGCAGGGCCACAGCTTACAGTCCTGTGTGCAATTCCTTCCCAGTTTCTGGTGTACAGCAGATGCTCCAAAGCTGTCAGATGAGTAAAGGAGGAGGTACGCCGCTTCCACCCTCAGGAGGTGCAGGATAAAGCCCACACCTCTTCCCTGTACCTCTGCTCTGCATGGCCTTCCCCAGCCGGTGCATAAATGCCCACGCCATGGTGCAAGCTGCCAGGCCCTCCATCTTCCCAGGCTGTTTTTTCTGAAAAAAAAAATGTAACTTCCCCCTGCTGCAGTCCAGGACTGCAATGCAGGTCTTTCCTGAGACACCAAGTACAGAAAGTCACTGACTTATAATGGTTCAATTTACAATTTTTAACTTTAGAACGGTTCAAAAGCAATATACATTCAGCACACTCCTGGACTCATCATGATGGGGTTACACTGGAAAAACCCATTGTAAATTGAATATGTCATAAGTTGAAAATGCATTTTCAACATACACTATTTTCCATTAACCATGGGTTTATCGGGACGTGAGTCCATGGTAAGGCAAGAAGCATCTGAAATCCAAACCAGCCTAAGAGGAATGTTCTTTTCCTGTGTTGCTGAAAATGAAGGAACTCTTAATAGGATACTCTATTTTCCCCTCTTCTTCCAGTGTTTCTTTACCTAGTCTTCCTTCCCCTCCAGCCCACCCCTTCCCTATTCCTCTATTCATAGGCACACAACCCTTCTCCCACTTCTTCCTGGAAGCATTCCCAACTCCAACACCAGCAACCAGGGCACTCTGGCTTTGTCATAGTGTATTTATAATAAGATGTGTTATTCAAAATATTTTACCATAAGTACCTCCCTGGTGGGCAGCAGCCAATCAACGTGCACCACAGCTAGTCTCAGAAACCCCCTGCTGTGTAGGCTTAACTCTTTGATTGCTGGGGTCCAGGAGGGAAAGATGCTGGGACTCTGGAGGAGGCACTGGAGTGGCCAGAGAAGCAGGGAAAACACTTGACACTAAACAGGCTTGGGACAGTGTCTGTTTTCTACCTGGGATGGAAGTCATTTCCAGTATTTAAGTAAAATGGCACAGCTGTGCAGGGGCACACCCACCAAATGTCGGCCTTTAATGCATATGTCCAAATTCCAGGCAGCCCTCTGTGGGGGTAGGTGATTCACCATACAGTATTGCAATCAGTTTGAAAAAGGCTATAATAGAAGATGCGTAATAAGGTTTTGTATCTTTGGATACATTTTGCTTATTTTAAAAATTGACCAGCTTCTGGAATTGCTAAGGACTGATAATAAAAATAGAACCCAATATTTACTAAATGTTTGGTTGGCCCTCTGTATTCATGGATTCAACCAACTATGGATTGAAAATACTTGTTAAAAATTGCTCCTGTACTGAACACTGTCAGACTTTTGTCTTGTCATTATTCCCTAAACAGTAGCGTATAACAGCTATTTACACTAGCATTCACTTTGTATTAGGTGTTATAAGTAATCTAGAGATGATTTAAAGTATATAGGAAGATGTGTGTAGGTTATATGCAAATACTAGGCCATTGTATATCAGGGACCTGAGCATCCTGAATTTTGATATCTGTGGGAGGTCCTGGAACCAGTTCCCCATGGAAACTGTGGGATACAGATGTCATGTGATGGTGTTTATAAGGCTTCAGGAATTAAACCCCCATAGAGTGGTTGTCAATTACTCTGGTTTGTTTTAATTCTCCAAATCGCTAACTCTAAGTTTTAAAAAGACTTTTGTGGGTACATAGTAGGTGTGTATATTTATGGGGTGCATGAGATGTTTGGATACAGGCATGCAATGTGAAATAAGCACATCATGGAGAATGGGGTATCCCTCCTCTCAAGCATTTATCCTTTGAGTTACAAACTATCCAATTATGTTCTTTAAGTTATTTAAAAACATACAATTAAATTATTGTTGACTATAGTCACCTATTATGCTGTCAAATGGTAGGTCTTATTCATTCTTTCTATTTTTTGTGTACCCATTAACCATCCCCACCTCCCCGCTACAAATGGCCAACTCGAACTCCCACCTTCCTCCCCACTCTCAACTAGACAATCTGATAAATGTCTTAGCTTACATGTTAAATGTCCCATCCTCTGGAGTCATCCCTGACCTCTAAACTAGGGAGAGCTCCCTGCAATGCATTCACACCGGCTATCATGGCATTGATCCCTCTATTTTAATTGTTATTTTAATATCACAGGGCTTGGCACATGGAAGGGGTTCAATACATATATGCTGAAGGCGGGAAGGAAGATCACTGGATAACATGCACCTATTGTATGAGGTTCCCTGTACTGTTGGGGTTTGAGGAGAAGTTCGGGAAGTAGACAGAAAAGGCCTGCTCTCCCCGACAGGAGAAATTCCAAGGCTGAGATATCAATGTTTCATGGGACTTCTGTTCACCCATGGGGCTGCAGACATTAATGAATGTGGTATCAAAAAATCTAGACTCTATGAAGTCAAACAGCCACTAGACTGGTATATTTGTCAGGGTTCTCTGAAAAACAGAACTAATAGAATAGATGTATATGTGAAGGGGAGTTTTTTGGGAGAACTGACTCACACGATCACAAGAAGCCCTGCACTAAGCCGTCTACCAGCTGAGGAGCCCAGGAGCCAGTCCGAGTCCCAAAACCTCAAAAGTAGGGAAACCAATAGTGCGGCCTTCAGTCTGTGGCCAAAGGCCCAAGAGCCCCTGGCAAACCACTGGTGTAAGTCCAAGAGTCCAAAAGCCAAAGAACTTGGGAGTCTGATGTTCGAGGGAAGGAAGCATCCTGCATGGGAGAAAGATGAAGGCCAGAAGACTCAGCAAGTCATTCATTCTACATCCTTCTGCCTGCTTTATTCTAGTCTTGCTGGCAGCCAATTAGATGGTGCCCACCCAGACTGAGGGTGGGTCTGCCTCTCCCAGTCCACTGACTCAAATGTTAATGTTTGGCAACACCCTCTCAGACACACCTAGGAGAATATTTTGCATCCTTCAATCCAATCAAGTTGACACTATTAACATCACAACTGGTTTCATGTTAGGTTGATATATGATTATGGTCCGCATGAACCAGCCTACCACCATGACTCAGAAGACATTTATATTCTCATTAAATAAAATAATTTCCAAATGAAGCATCTGGTGCCCGGAAGTTTGTTTACCTGAATCTTTCGAGAACTGATGGGCTATTTTTAGTCTCACTGATTTCTCTGAACTGGCACATTTTCAGTGAACAAATGAAGAGAATTAACAATCCTTATCGGTAAGAGGGGTTGCTCCCTTCATGAAGCCAACAAACAGCGCTCCCCATCACAAGACACAAGCTGTGTGGGAAACTACAACCCAGTTTGGTTTGTCCAACCCACCAGAATGCATTTAAAATTTTTTTAAAGACCAGGCGCAGTGGCTCACGCCTGTAATCCCAGCACTTTGGGAGGGCAAGGTGGGAGGACTGCTTGAATCCAGGAGTTCAAGAGCAGCCTGGGCAACACAGTGCGAACCAGACTCTACAAAAATTGAAAAATTAGCCTGGTGTGGTGGCATGCACCTGTAGTCCCAGCTACCTGGGAGGCTGATGATGTGGGAGAATTGCTTGAGCCCGGGAGGTCGAAACTGCAGTGAGCCATGATTATGCCACTGCACTCCAGCCTGGGTGACAGAGTGAGACCCTGTTTCAAAAACAAAACTAAAAAAAATTTAAAAGCCTTAAACGTGCTATGAGTGGCAAACTACAAACAATTCACCTACTTTGCCTTTCTTCCTCATTTACTAGTTTTTATGTTTTGTTTATTTAAAATAGTCACAAAATTAATGTCAGGGGCCAGTGCCAGTGGTGCTTGAAAGAAGAGGGCAGTTGCATTGGCATAATAAGGAATGAGTCACAAATCTATTCCCAAAGCACCTGTGATGGCCTGGAGGTTTTTCCCAGCCCGCAGGTGATAACAAGCTATCCTAAATGCAAATCGAGAGATGAGAACACTCAGATTTGCAACTCCCTTGAAGAAAGGTAAAAGCACTATCATTAGAGAAGAGCTCTGCCCCATAGTCCAGATGATGCAGTGGAATGATGCTCTACACCTATTTGTATGGGTTTTTGGAGAGAAAATGCAAACTGACTTGGTCTACTTAACTTTGTAACTTCGTTCCCACTTTTCTTGATCCTCGCCTAAACCCGTAGCTGGGCAATTGGTGGTGGTGGGTAAAATTGGAGGTGGTAGTGACTGTCTACCACTGTTTGTGTTTTCCCCTCATTTATCCACCAGGCTATACTGCCAAATATTCCTTATATCATCCTAGGCATTTCTTCCATATAATGGAAGCACCAGAGGAAAAGAACACACCCCAGAGAAAAAATGTAAATACACCATTTTTATCTGTCATTAATAAGTACAAAATGTTGTGCTATTCACCAATTATTGCATATCTAGACTGTAAAAGATAAATTGTAATATATGTTGAACCAAATAATAAACAGAAAGAGCTTAGTGGAGGCTTATGCATAATCTTGATGATATTGGCAATTATCCATGTTGATAGACATTCTGGTTATCATTTGTTTATAATGATCCCCTGAATCTAAAGTTTCTTTCTAATTCTGAAGCCCTTATGTACTTGTATTTTACTTGCTATATTAGGTAGTTGGAATTAATAATACAAGAAGCTCATGTGCTTCAATTAGTTTATTTAAATTCAAAAGAAGCCCAAAAGCCTAATCTGTCACTTGCCTTACAGTAGAGCTATTTCAGTCTCATAGTTAATGTCGTAAATTAAGCCTTGATGTAAAAAACCATTTTATTTCCCTACACTTTTACTTGCCCATATCCTTCTGGAAATGTACTGGGAGGAAGAAGAGGAGGTTCAGGCCAAATGTTAGACTCAGCCTTGGCCTATGTGACTGAGACCTGTATAAATGATGGACTGATAAAAATCAGCTCACCCACTCAAACCACAGCCTTTATTGCTTCCCAGCTTTCAAAGATCTTGAGAGGTTTTCAAACTATAGGGAAACTGAGGCTGGCAACATCTGATACACCCAGTCAGCTTAGTCACTTAGTAAATATCTGCTGAACAACTTATGCGGCACAAGGACAAAAACAGAGGTCTGTTTGATCAAATTTTTCACTTCCAATTTGTGTACACTGTGGGTACTTAATAAATCTTCCTAGATTTAATTGATTTTGACTTAATTCGCCACTTTCTGCTGAATCTCCTCAAGCCTTATCACGTAGATGTCTGATAATTCTCAGAACACACCTGGACCGTTGCCAACATACATCCCTGGTGTCACTTTTTACTGTAACTGTTGGTTCATGTGGCTTTCCCCTTTTACAGATTAGGAGCATTCAAGGGGAAAATAGATCTGGAAAAAACATAGATAACAATTTATGTTTCTTCCTGAGCAACTCCTGCTCTAACAACTGTCAGAAGGAGTTGAGATACGGGAATAGGATCACTCCTATTTGCCAGATGAGAAAATTGAGGCACAGACTATCATATGTTATTTGTAAAAGTTCATTGAACCATTTTGGAATGAAGCCACAGCCAGAATTCTGGGATTTTCCAACCATAATACATAGCTGCTTTAAACTCAAGATAAGTCATGCCATGTTGATTAGCCCTGGCAAGTTTCAGCAGGGGAGATACCAAAGAAAAACAGTTCTGAGACTGAAGAGATAAATGACCGAAGTTGGCACAGACAGTGAGAATAGCAAAGGGTTAAAGAGCTTGGCAACAGGCCAGACAGGAGCACAGTGATAAGGAAATGGAGCGAGTATTAGAGAAGTTGTTTTCAGTACCTTGTATTTTTACCTACTGTGAAAAGAAAGCGTCAATAATAATAGTGATGATAATGATGATGGTGATGATGATGATCAAGCTTAGGGAGTGCCTGTTATGTGCCAGGAACTGTTAAAACACTTTATATGCATTAACTGTTAATCCTTATTGAAAGTCTATGAGGTAGAAACTATTCTTAGCCCCATTTCACAGATATGGCAACTGGAAGCCACAAAGTCCCACTTGCCCAAGGTGCCCAAGAACAGCAGCACTGCATTTTAAATCCAATTAGTCCGGTTCTGAGACTGTTCCCTTAACCCTTTTTTTTTTTTTTTATACTGCTTCTCCAGGAGAGGTTGCAAGACAGAACAGGCTTCTGAAATGTAACTCCAGAGCAAGAGCCTTTGTCTTGACCTCAGGATTTCACCAAGCTGTCCTCAGCCATGTGGAATGAGAGGAATTTCAGAGGCTCTTCCATGATTTTCCATGGCCAGCTTTGGGGTCTAAAGCAGGCTCCAGGACTCAAAGTGTCCCTGAAGGCTGCATCTAAAGCACACACCATCTGCCCTTAATCCTTAGGGGCTAGCACTTGCCATTCCGCAGCCTGGCCTGCTTGCTTGAAAATATCATCATGCACCTACAGCAGCAAGCACTGCCAAGGTGGCACTGGAAGAGGCAAAATTCAGAAAATCAGGTTGGGATTCCAGCCCTTTGCTAGAATCATTTTCCCCAAAAAACGTTTTGTTGGAGTCTGCTAGTCGATGACTCAGCCCATGTAAAGACACAGTTCAAATTATTCCAATGGAACACAAATGGCTGAGGACTGTTAACTGAATTGTAGATCATAGAAATCCATTGCTTTTCCCATGAAAAACTAATGGGATGCAGTTGTCTGACAGCTATTCCTATGGGCAAAAACTATGGTTAATGGGAGATTCTTTAATAGTCTTCTAATTAATGTTTTCTTTTTTGTGCCCATATTTTAATTGATTTTTTTTCAATTAGGAGCATACTAGAAAAAGATTCCAAAAATTACTTGTTTTAAAATAAGCCATTAGAAAATCTCATCCTTCAATTATGCCTTTTCTTTCTCACAGCAACCTGATTCTGAAGTCTTTTCTTAGCCAAAGTTGCATTTATTCTGTCCCACGCCATGTAATTTAATGGCCATGTAATTCCAATAGCGCCAATCTGTTGTTCTGTCAAGTACATATTACAGTTATTTAGCATCTTCCTTCCTCCTGTCAAGAATCAACATGAGTATTCTGTATTAGAATCTTTCATGGTTGCTGATTTTAATAAATTTAATTCAGCTTGAAGTTCAGACTCGATTCTAGCCATCATCCCTAAATATTCCTGGAGTACAGATTATTCTTGGAAGTAGAAACTGCACAAATCCATCGACTCCATCAGAATTCTGTTATTGTTTTTAAAGAAGTGGTCTCCAAACAATATAAACTATAATAAAATTAGAAATATGAAATATAATAATCAGGGTGTGATTTACATGTAGCATAAATCTGATCTTGTTATTCTCCTGCTTAACAACTTTCAACAGCAGGAAGTTCATACCCCTTAGCTGGTCTCCCATTGTCTGGCTTCTGCCTCCTACTTCCGGCCTCACCTCTTCTCACTCCCCATACTCCTCCCCACACCCCTTCCCTGCGCTGGCCTTAGAGAGCTGCCTGCCTGCCCCCACATGGGACATTCTCCTGGCACATGCTCCTCTAAAGAACATTCAACACCCACAACACACACACACACACACCACACACTAGACACACACCACACACAATACACATACAACATGCACACACACCCCATGCACACATACAACACACGTACCATATATATAACACACACAGCACATGCACAACACAAACCCATACAACAGACAATACACACACAATAAACACACATAATACACACACAATACACATACAACATACGTACACACCCCATGCACACATACAACACATTTACCATATGTATAACACACACACAACACAAACACACACAACAGACAACACACACACAAGACACACACAATACACACAATACACATAAAACATATGTACACACCCCATGTACACATACAACACACGTACCATATACATAACACACACAGCATGCACACAACACAAACACACAACACACCCACACATACACACACATGCAGCACACATACAACATACACAACACACATACATACGCACCACACAGCTTGTTCACACGCAATATGCCTACCTCATACACACACAGAGAGCACCCATCCACACACAACACACATGCAGCATGAACACATACCCCATACACACATACAGCACACACAGCACACACAACAGAAACACACAATACATACAATACCTACAACATACATGCATACACATGCAAAACACACACACACACACTTTGATCACCACTCACTCCCTTGCCAAGTTCCTACTCATTTTTCAGGTCTCAGTTTAAATGTCACTTCTCCAGAGATCTCCTGTGACCCCTGGTCTCAATTTTGACCCTCTCCCACCATTCCTTCTCAGCATTCTTCTCTAGAATACATATCACAACTTGTAACTAGACATGTTTTGTTAACCTCTGGCTTCCCCACAAGACTGCAAGCTTCATGAAGGGAGACACCATGTCTTGCTTTTCCTCACCTTTGTTTAACTAGCACTAAGCACAATGCCTGGCACATAGTAGAATCTCAAGAAATATTTGTTGAATGAAAGAATGAATGAGACCTTAGCCTGGAAGTATGTGACCACTTGCTGGTTTCATACCTGGCATGTCCCACATGGGATGAGCAAAGGCCCTGAGGGCTTATGTGACCCATGAGCTTGTCCCTGGTGTGAACCTACCTGACTGGCCCTAGCTGAGGCTTCTAGCTCCCAGTTCCTGGAAGGCTTTTCACAAGCACTCGCAATGGTGCTCTCCATCTCCACCTCCACCCCACAGAAGCTGCACCAGTCCCTGGCACCAGGCACCGGACCCTCCTTCCCTTCTCTCTCCAGAAATCGTGTGTTACCAAGAACTAAAAGGGAGAAAGAGTTAAAACAAAACAAAGCAAAAAACAAATCCTAGCTGCCACAAGGAAGATTTTTCCCAGATATTTTTGTCTTTATTTCTTGGACTAAAATCAGGAGACACTATTTTTGACACCTCTGTTTTGTTTCACAATGATACACAAAGACGCTTTACGCTTCTGCACACTGCCCTGTACCATTCAGCTATGACAAGTTGCTTTGATAACCAACAGCTTTTGTATACTGATGCATATCCTGGCAAATCTTATGCCTTAGCAAAAACTTCCTTACAAATTGTTCACTGTGTCAAATAGCTTGTTTTATTTTGACAGTAGCTTTTCCATTAGGATTTTACAATCCTATAGGATCCCTTACTAAAATTCTGTTACCTAGAGTCTCCCTGGGTTTGAATTAGTGTGCCTCAGACATCCACGGTACATAATTCTTCAAACTATTAATACTAGATTGTACTAGGGTTCAGCGCTGTCTCTTAAAATGTGGACACTTACACAAATACCCTGTAGAACTGAAAATAATTTTAAACATAAAATATTTGAGTAAGTACAATTAAGTAGCTTTTAACATGTTTGGTGTGAAAGTTTATTCTGTGGAAGAATGAAAGAGCCAGTCAAAATACTACTAAATACATGATTCTGTACTCACTAAAAATGAAATATCATATAGAGACATTTCTCTTTCTTTTGATAATAACATTTACTCAGTGCTTACTATGTGCTAGGCATTTTTCTAAGCCTTATGTATGTGTTAACTCATTTAATCACACAACAGCCCTGAGAAGAAGATACAATAATTATTTCATTGAACAGATGAAGAAAAATGTCAAGTAATTGCTCAAAGTCATGCAGCTAAGCAAAGGTTGAGCCAAGTTATGAGACCGGAACCTGTGAGCTTGATTACTCCTCCATCCTCCTACCAACAGATAGGTCCATTCAAATAATTGTTTCCCATTCCCAAATCCATATATTTATATGTATATACATATATATATGGACAAGATATATATATATATCTTATTTAAAATTTTGTTACGCATCCTATTATTATACAAAAGATCATGGTAAATTTTTATCCTCCCTGGATTTTAACTATTGCTAATGAATAGCTTGGCAGTGTGATGTAATTGAGTCAGGTAGGTCTGGATTTAAAATCTAGTTCTACCACTTACCAGTTATATGGCCTTGGGAAAGTTCCTTAATCTTCTGAGTCCATCTGCTATTTTGTAAAATAGGGATCATTATTGCAGTTATAAGGAGAAAATGAGATAACCATATATAAATTGCTAGGCATGTAGGTGATCAATAACACTCTTTACTCCAAGTATGTAAGTAAGGACACTAGGAAATTACAGCAATTGTCACAAAAAAGATTTCATGGATAAATTACTAATTCAGTGTTGTAAAATACTTTCTATTAGCTGAAAAATAGCTTAATATGGTTCCCTACAAGTCCCAGTTTTATCAAGAGATAAGAGAATTTATAAGAAAATTGTATTTTTCCAGCCAAATTGAAAGTGTATGTGCAGCACAGAGCATTACATTAAAAAACTAGTGATCAAATTGACAATTACATGAGTGAACACAATATAATGGCCATACTGGTAGAAATGTGGACATTTCATTAATTCCATCTTCATTTTGTGGAATTCTGCTTTCCCAAGTCTCTCCATTAGACCCATCTGTGCACCTTGAATATGTGAGCCTTTCTGGGTGTCACCTTCCAAGAGCAGTGTTTGTGGCTAAAGAGAGTTTGGAATGAGGTTAGAGAAGCCTGGGGTGGCTTATCCTCTGAACAAGAAATGCATTCTCTGTAACCCTCTTCCACCCCCGCTGATGGGCTGTGGCTATGTTTTGATCCTCATGGACACCTCACATCACAAAAGATAGAATTGTATTTGGCCACCTGATATAAAGGCAGCCAATTCAAAGACTTGGTACACATGAACTTTGTAGGAGCTGGCTCAATCTGAATGCTTTCTTGGAGATTTGATTTTAACAAACAAGGAGACAAGCAATTGTCAAAGGCAGGAAGAAAAGGAAGAAAAGTAAGAGATGCCTGAAGCAAGTTGACAGGGCTGGAGGGACCCTGGCAAGTCACAAAGCAAAGAGATTTAGGATAAAAAATTTTAAAAAGATTCGATTTGCAAAAGAAGCAGATGAAGAGAGAAAAGAGAGATTCCTATACTGCTTTGATTTAGATTAATATCCACTTCACCTCTGTCTTTACAATAAACTTTCCAATACTTTCCCTACAATGTCCATGTATACATAGGAAGCTGAATGAAACATCAACAATATGAACTTGAGACTAAGGAGATATATTGGCATTACCCATTGTTACAGACTCTTATCAGCAGCAAACAAGGACTTACTCCTTTTGGTGTCCTTGGCACCTGCCTTGTTATCCTCCCCAAAGAGGGTGATGCAACTATTAATGCTGCTAACAGTAGATCCTCAGGACAGCATTTGTTGATTAGCACAGACACCCGGGACTGAACACAGGACCCACGTCTGCCCTTCTCCATGGTGGTGGGGGAAGATTCAAACTCCAAAGAGGAAGTCTGAGCTGCCAGAAGTGTGGATGAAATTAGTGAAAGCAGAGTGAGAACTCCAGATGTTTAGAATTAGGATGACTATAAACAAATTCATTTCCCCAGATCCCCCAAGCTTGCTTTTTAAAATTATTTTTATATCTGGTAAACAAATCAATACTCTCTTTTCTTGGCTGCAAATGGACTAATTCTTTAGGGAAGTATGATAAACTGGTTCACAGTTTGCTCTTCTTTCTCCAGAAATTGTACAATTCACACATCAGTGTAATTCTTTCAATTGGTAGTTTTGAAAACTTGGGGATTAAGTATAAACACCGCCATATGCAATTACCCTTCCAGACTGGTTTTATGTACCCTGTCACCTAATTATTATTTTCCTTTGTTTTATCAGCTTTGGCATCCAAATATTACTTTAGCCATAAACACTCTTCACTGTGTCACATCATGACATCAGATTTGATACTCCTGTCATGGGAGGAAGTCCTGTCATGAGGGCAAGGCAGACATACAGAGTGGCAGCTTTTGTGCAGCAAAGTAATCACTTGCAAATGATTATCTGAGTTCAGGCCTGAGAATTTCATCTATGTGTATATCACCAAGAAATGTCCACCCCTGCACTATTATTGCCTCTTCATCAATAAGCTGAAAGAAAGAATGTCTTCAGCTAATCTGGAACACACATTTAAAATTCTTATTACTCTCCACAAATTTATTACATAATTATTCATATTTGGACATCACTCTAGCGTGTACAAACAAGTGTATAGCGAGTTCAAAGACTCCTTCTGATAGCCCACAATAGATACGCCCTTCTGATCACCTACCATACTGTGTAGGGGAAGAACCTTTCTTTTCTTTCAGCAGTCACACTTCTTTGGAATCTTTTGTCAGGGTTTGGAATCTGAAAGAAAAAGAAAAAGAAAGAGGGGCGGGGAGGGAGAGAGAGAGAGAGAGAAAGAAAGAAAGAAAAGAAAAGAAAGAGGGAGAAAGAAAGAAAGAAGGGAGGAAGGACAGAAGGGAGGAAGGATGGAAGGAAGGAAGGAAGGAAAGAAGGAAGGAAGGAAAGAGGGAGGGAAGGAGGAAGGAAGGAAGGAAGGAAGGAAGGAAGGAAGGAAGGAAAGAGGGAGGGAAGGAGGAAGGAAGGAAGGATCGAAGGATCCAAGGGAAGCTTCTCTACTTAACAGATGTAACAGGTTCAAGCAACCTTGATAATCATGTAATGTTTGATTCACTTTTATCCAACAAACACGTGAACATGCACACACACGCACACACACACACACACACACAGGATCCTTGATTTTGTATATAAGACATGATTGTCCAATGATTGACTTTGGAGTTGCAAGCTACTTACAGTAGTCCTAAAACCAAAACTTGTTTTTACAGGGCCGTTGTTCGAGAGAGAACTGCAAGTATCTTCACCCTCCAACACACTTAAAAACTCAACTAGAAATTAATGGAAGGAACAATTTGATTCAGCAAAAAACTGCAGCAGCAATGCTTGCCCAGCAGATGCAATTTATGTTTCCAGGAACACCACTTCATCCAGTGGTGAGTACATCTTATACAGTGATGAGTTGGATGGTTACAGTGTTGGTATGGATGATGCCACATTGACCTAGGGTGGCCTCTCTCCACTTTGTCACTTTGGCTACAATTAAAGCCAAATAGCTTTAAAGCTCAACAGATGAAGGAAAATAGGCTTTTAAAAAATTAATAGAAAAATACTTGTGGAAATAAGAGGCAAAGACAATTTCTAATCAGTATCTGGGAAATCTGTATCACTCCAACTCTTTTCAACAGTAACTCTATATCTCAGCCATCTTAGAACGGAAATAGTTTTAACATGTCCATTTACAGTGTGAATCAGTAAGTTATGTATCAGTGAGTTTGAAATGCCTAAAATATTTTGAGCCATGTAGTTCTATGGCACCATTTAAAGGACGAGGAAAGTGAGAAACCAGAAAAGTTCAGTGATTTTCCCCAATGTCGTGCAGCTAATAAGTCTTGGAACTGGGACTTAGACATGTTAGCAGAGCACGTTCTGCAGTCTGTTCCAAGAAGATCCTAGTAACAGCCCTCAAAGAAGGATGTCAAAGGTAGCACCACCAAGGAAGAGCCCACCTGAGTCACCTAGGTCTCAACCTGCCTTTCAGAGGCCTGCAAAAGGTGTGACAGCTCTGACTGTTGTCACAGGATCAAATGCCAGAGGGACTTAGCATATGAATATGTATTGCACAATGTTTTTTCCCTGATTTCACCCTGTCTGAAAGTACTTGAAATTGTTTTAGGAATGATACCCTTGGGGAAAAGGAGTGCGTTTAATTTTAGTTGGTTTCATTTATACTTGTGAATTATTTGTCAGAAACAAGCTAACTTTTTTTTAAAAAAAGAAAGACAGTGAGTGAAATGTGTTTGTTTTTAAAAAGTATGTACACAAAAGGCTTTTGTATAAAAATCAGTCTTTATTGTAGGAAAATTCTGCATGACCGAGACCTGCAAAATTAGGAGGGATGGCTACCAGCAAATTCGATTTTCTTGTTGTGTTCCCTGTGAGATGGGCTGTGGAGGGCAGGGCCTGCCCAAAGAAGGGTAGAGAATTCCGGCAGGTCGTCAGCCATTCTGCTTGTCTCCAGGTTTCTGTACAGAGTAGCCAGGAACCAGCTCTGCCCAGAGTGAAAGAAATGCCAGGTGCAGAGGGCTCCAAGATAAGTAAGATACAGGCTTTTGGGGATAGACAGACACAAGAAAAGGGCAAAGTAAGATTCAAGCCCAGGAAATGACGAGACTGGACAAGGAAAGCCTGCCTGGAGGAAGTCTCAAATAAGTCTCTCGTAAAGGGTGAGTAAGAATTCACCCAGATTAAGGACTAGATGCAGATAGAGTTCTGAACATATTTAATCCCCAAAATAGGCATTTAAGTGGTTCTGTTTAAACTACACACATGTATAATTTATGGTTCTCTCTTTATTGATACACACATATAACTGTTTTATTAAATTACCTAAATGCTAAAATGATTTAGGTTTACATATTAAATAATGTCTACAGCAATAAATTTAGAGCCAGCAAGGTCAACATAATAATGCCACATTGGCCGGGCCTGGTGGCTCACGCCTGTAATCCCAGCACTTTGGGAGGCCCGAGGCAGGCGGATCACAAGGTCAGGAGATCGAGACCACGGTGAAACCCTGTCTCTACTAAAAATACAAAAAGTTAGCCGGGCACGGTGGCGGGCGCCTGTAGTCCCAGCTACTTGGGAGGCTGAGGCAGGAGAATGGCGGGAACCCGGGAGGTGGAGCTTGCAGTGAGCCGAGATCGCACCACTGCACTCCAGCCAGGGGGACAGAGTGAGACTCTGTCTCAAAAAAAAAAATAAAAAATAATGCCACATTATGTGTCTCACTTATTTGACTCATACACATCCTATTTAGAATTAATAAGGCTGGCCCTGGCACTCACTCGTGGCAGTGTTAACAAGAGAATCCCATCCCTGCTGTTAACTATTAGTTGAACTTTTTTTTGAAAGTTATGTTTATTATTGCCTTGAATATTAATTAGAAGTTCATAATCACCATTTCTCTATGAAAAAGGAATATTACACTTAAATATTTTAATAGAGGTTTTTAAATCACTGGAAGTATTAGAATAAAAACTGTGACATTTAAAAATTATCAACTCCACAAACAAATTAATTCAGTCTCAGAAATGAATTAGTGACCTAATAGAGTATAGGTGGCTGAATAATGGCTCTCAGAGGTACCTGGAACCTATAAATGTCACCTTATATGGAATCAGGGGCTTGGCAGATGGGATTAAGTTAAGAATCTTGAGATGGGGAGAACCTCCTGGATTGAATGCAATTACAAGCATCCTTATAAGAGACACTTATATAAGACAGAGGGAGAGTTAGCTCTGACAGAAGAAGAGCAAGGCAATGTGACCACAGAGGCAGATTGGAGTGATGTGGCCACAAGCAGAGGAAAGCAATCAACCACCGGAAGATGGAAGAGTCAAGAAATGGATTCTCCCCTAGAGCCTCTGGAGGGAGCGCAGGTCCTGCCAACACCTTGATTTTGGCCCAGTGAAACCAACTTGGAATTTCTGGTCTCCAGGACTGTAAAGGGATAAATGTGTGTTGTTCTAAGCCAATGGGTTTATAGTAATTTGAAGCTGTTTACAGCAGTTACCGGAAAATAATAGATGCAAAAACTGCATAAGACAAGTCAATTGATAAAGAGAGTCTCAAGTATCATTCCATTTTAGGTCTCATGAACGAAGCTTCTTTACAGCACTGTGGATATTTCTTCCATTCCCTCCTTCTTCTGTCCACTCCTGAACCCATTCCCCTGCAATCTCTCAGCAGTGTCCTCCATATTACCAAACCAATGGTCACTTTTTGCCTTATTGTTGCTATGGTCTGAATGTTTGTGTCCCACCAAAATTCACGTTGAATTCTAACCTCCAAGGGCATATGGGAGGCAATTAGATCCTGAGGGTGGAGCCCTCATGAATGGAATCAGTGCCCTTATAAGAAGAGACATGGGAGAGACCCCTCACCCTCCCGCCATGTGTGGACACAGCAAGAAGGCACTGTCTATGAACTAGGGAGCTGGTCCTCATCAGACATCAGATCTGCCGGCACCTTGATCTGGGGCCTTCCAACTTCCAAAACTGTGAGAAATTCAGTTCTGTTGTTTGTAAGCCACCCAGTTTATGGTATTTTGTTATAAGCAGCCAGAATAGACTGAGACAATTTATTTTACCTCTCAGCAGTACTCAAGTCATGTAACCAATCTCTCCTTTGTTAAACACTCCTTCCTCCATCTCCTTTGCCCACCATGTTCCTCTTCTGTATGTTGAGGTTCCAAGAGCTGGATATTTCTTTCCATCTACCCTCTCCCTTGGTGGTCTCATCCATTCCTGAATCTGTCAATCATCTACAGACTGAGGACCCCCAAATGTATTTATCCAGCCCAACCTCTCCTCTGAGCTCCAGGTTTATATATCCACCTTTCTACTGGTCTCACCTTTAAATTTCTTCAAGGAACTTGACACGTTCAAAATCAAATTCTTCCCATTTTAATAAATGGTACTCTCAACTGGCAATCTAAAACCAAAACCTAGCAGACTCTTTCCTGAAATCACTGGAAGTATTAGAATAAAAACTGTGACATGTTTCAAAATTATCAACTATATAAACAAATTAATTCAGTCTCAGAAATGAATTAGTGACCCAGTAGAGTATAGGTGACTCACTGACATTCAGTTCATCAGCAAGTCCTGTCATATCTGCCCTGAACCCTATCCACTCCCCTACATCTCAGTTCCCTCATCTGAGCCACCATCAACCTTTTATCACAATATCATAAAAGCATTTACTTCCTAATCTATCAATATCCACTCTTGCCTTACTCCATTATATTCCATAGACAACGACCAGAGGAATCTTTTTAAAACATAAACAGCATCCTATCACTCTCTTATGTGCCCCTCCATGCTTTCCCATCTTACTGGGACAAAGCCGAAACTCTGACCTTGATCATGACCTATGGCTTCTGTGATCTGGTCATGACCCTGCCTACATTGCTGGGTGAACACACACAGCTCGTGCGTGGCCCAGCCTCTGCCTTTGCTGGCCTGCCCATGTCCTAGTGCTTTTCACACATTAATCACCTCATTTATAAGGACTCCAGGTCCACCCCTGCAACCCACATGCAACCCCCAACGTTCTCTACCAGCGAGCCCTCCTCCTTTTCTGCTTATCCATACAAACGAACTGTAATTTTGTTTGTTTTCTTCTTTCTTATTAGGGCTTCAGTTCAATCAATGTACGCAGTGTTCTGGCACCATGTCTGCACCAATAAATATTTATTAAGGGAATGAAAATTCAAGGCATTCTCTCCCCTTACAACCCTTCTGTCTCAAATCCACAATGTTTGAAAAGTCCCCTTCCTTTATTCCTCCTAGCAGCTTTTCTTTCCCCAGTTCCTGATAGGAGAGGACAGGAATTCTTCCCCCTTCCCTTCCAAGAGCGTGCACAGCCTTCATATGTGCACTCGAGATAAAGAAGCAAGTGTGAGCCACCTTTCGGAGGATGGAGATGGAAGAACCCCAAAGGGACAAGTCTTGCTTGAGTCTTGTGCCCACTGGAGCTGCTTCTGGCAGTAGAGGGAGGAGGCCTAGGAGACACCATGTGTCAGCCTTTTAGCGTGAGTGCCAGGCACCTACCCTTTAAAGTAGACACGTTCTAGAAGAGTGGGACGACGGCATTCTTGCCTATTGACTGGACTTTTGAGCCATAAAATACCTCAAGCCACTTGGCCATTACCCTTGGCTAAGCCCCGTTGCTGCTACAAAATAGCAAAGAATGTGCATGTGTGCGTGAGAGTGTGTTGTACGTGTGTGTAGTGTGTGCAAGTGTGTATATGTGTGCATACAGGTGTGTAGTGTGTGCAAGTGTGTTGTGAGTGCATGTGTGTTGTCTGTAGTGTGTGTTGCATGTGTATTGTGAGTGTGTGTTTTGTGTAGTGAATATATTACGTGTGGTGTATGAGTGTGTTGTGACTGTACATGAGTTTGTTGTGTGCATGAGTGTCCTGTGTGTATGTGTTATGAGTGTGAAAGTACATGAGTGTGTTGTGTGTAGTGAGTGTTGAGTGCTGTGTGTAGCATGTTATAGTGTAGGTGTACATGAGGATATTGAGTGTATGAGTGTACATGAGTGTGTTTTGTGTGAGTGTAAGTATGATCATATGTGTGTTGTGTGTGAGTGTACGTGAGTATTGTGTGTTGTGGGTGTATGTGTATGAGTGTACATGAATGTGTCTTGGTGTGTGTGAGTGTACATATGTTGTATGTGTATAGTGTGTGTGAGTGTACATCAGTGCATTGTGGATGTTATGTGTGTACTGCATGTATGTGTGTACGTGAGTGTATTGTGAGTGTATATTAGTGTGTTGAGTGTATACTGTGTGTGTGAGTGTACGAGTGTGTTGTGTATGTGTGTACATGTGTGGTGTGTGTATTGTGAGTGTACATGTGTTTTGTGTGTACATGAGTGTGTTGTGTGTGTACACGAGCGTGTAATTTTATGTGAGTGTATAGTGTGTGAGGGTACAAGTGTGTTGTGTATTGTGTGAGTGTACGAGTGTTGGGTGTGAACATGTGTGTTGTGAGTGTCAGTGTACGAGGGTGTGTATTGAGTGTATGCAAGTGTATGTGACTGTGTTGTGTCCATAGTGTATATGAGTGTACATGAGTGTGTGTGACTGCTATGTTTACATGAGTGTGTTTGAGTGTATGTGTATTGTGTGTAGTGAGTATATGTGAGTGTACATGAGTGTATACGTGTGTTGTGAGAGTGTATGTGGGTGTGAGTGTACATGAGTGTTTTGTATGTGTGTGGGAGGTATAGGTGTGTTGTGTGTGTTGTATGTTGTGAGTGTATGAGTGTACATGAGTGTTGTGTGTGTACGAGTGTTTGTGTTGTATGTGGGTGTGTTGTGAGTGTATGTGAGTGTACATCAGTGTGTTGTGAGTGTATGACTGTTGTGTGAGAGTACAAGTGTTTGTAAGTGTATGTGTTGTGTATATGTTTTAAGTATGTGAGTATACATGAGTATATGTGTATCTGAGTATATAGTGTGTATATGTGATGTACATGAGTGTGTTTCGAGTATACAAGTGTGCATGTGGTGTGTCTGTGGGTGTGTGTTGAGTGTGTGTGCGTGTACAAGTGTGTATGTGTTAGTGTATGGGAGTGTGTTGTATGAGTATGTTGTGTGTATATGAGCATGTTGTGTGTGAGTGTGTGTGTGTTGTGAGTGTATGGGAGTGTGTTGTGAGTGTGTATCAGTGTGTGTTATGTGTATGAGTATGTATTGTGTAGTTCAGTGTGTTGTGTGTGTGTGGGTGTGTTCGTCATCTTTGAACCTGGACCTGATGTCCTGGAAAGCAAAGCAGGGCATGGAAGACTGCGGAGAGAAACACAGGAAGGTGGAGTGGAGAACAGGGGCAGGAAATCGCAAGACCAGCATTTCAGAAGCGATTTTCTTCAAGAAGGCTTCCCGCGAATCTTGTCCTCTGGCCTCTTTAGCTGTGGCTTTGAGCTGAGAGATGACGTGGACCAAATGGATCCTGTCTCAGACAGCCTGGCAACAGCACTTCTGCAGAAACTGCAGGGCTAATTCTCCCAAGCTGTAGTTGGTACGCTTCCAGGAACAGAATCATTGGAAGGTGCTGCCCTTCTCTTTTCTCAGCCGCCGGCTGAGAACCAAACTCAGACACCGGGATCCGTTGTTGGCCGAGATTCTACCTCGGGAGTTTAATTTGAATTCAGGATCTGAGAACCACTTTTCCAAGGCAGCAGGCCCCACACCTCCTGTCTGTAGAAGGCCCAGGCTGACTGTGGGACGCGTTCCTGTGCAACTCTCCACCAACGCTCTCTGCATTCGCTCCAGAAACATACGGGCAACTGATTTGGAGGGGGCTGTTTTTCCTCTTTTGTTTTAAGAAGTAACCAACAAAATCTAGTAATCGCAAAAGGGTGGACACGGCCTCAGACTAGGGGCTGGGAGTCCCGGGTGTTCTGCCTTGACTTTGCCTTGCAGCATTGACCTTGGGTTATCCATTTAGTGGCTCTCCTCTAAATTGTTTTCACCTGGAAGGCTGGGCAATTCTTACTGCCGCACTTGCGTCTCATGGATTTGAGAAGATTAAAGAAGACAAGTGTGAGAATGCCTTGAGAATGACCAGAACCTTTCACAGATGTAAAGCATTATTATCCACAATAATATTAACACGGAGTGAGCCTCTCTGCAAATCACCATAACTATATTTTTTAACTAATCAACTTCAATGAACAACACGCTACATCAAAAAGGAACATATCCTACTGTGTTTGTCTTCGTAAGGCCTGTGAACTTGCAACTTTCAGTTTCGTGTAACAGAAAATATTTTTTTCAGTCCACATTTCAAAAGGAAAGAGAAAATTTTTGCTATAATTTTACTCACTTTCATACCCTTACTGTACTGCTATGCTCATTACATCCCTCTTGTAGAACTGTTAGATAATTTGAGGCCAAAAAAACCTTGATCAACATTGATTTTTACAGTAGTAATGAGAGCTGCTTTTTATTGAGTTCTGACCATGGGAAACAGGAGCGCAATAACACCTTGTTCTGCCCAACCCTTCCAGCTAAGTAGTTTCACTTCCTCATTGCAGATAAGAAAATGAAAGCCCAGAGAGGTTAATTTCCTTCCCAGGTTAAAAGGTAGTGTCAGAGCATTAGATTTGAATTCAGGTCTCTCTGAGTCTAAAATCTATGGTTTTACTTTCAAATAATACTATTTCTCTGTGAACTATGTTATTGCCATCATCAATAAAACATACTGGAACTTTCATTTTAGACTATGAAATCAGATGAATAAGTAACAGATTTTTGAAGGCAAAAGTTAGCTAATTGGAATAGATTTGTCGATACCCAAATGGTTTTGGGAAATGAGTTTTGAGGTTCTCAATCCTGTCAACAAGGCAAAGTACAACCCGTATTTATGGTACCATACTAACCCTGGCTTCAAATGATCTGTGGGCTGGGAGGGATAAGAATTTGCTTCCAGAGAAAATGAAAATGGAAGTATGGGGGAGGGCTCTTGTATCTAAATGTTTATGTTGATAATTAGTCTCTGGGTTAAATTACACATTTACTGCAAGTTTTTTAATACTGTTTTCACTCCTCACATATGACAATGGTCCCCAAATTTGGCCACCCATCAGATCATCTAGTAAAATTTCTAAAATTCAAATATCAAGGTCTCAGCCTAGATCTATTGGGTCAGAATTTCTCTCTATTTGTAAAATCTCCCCCAGGCATTTCTGACAGAGCTGGTCCACTGAATCACTGATGTGCTGTGATTTACGACCTTTCAGAATCGATTCTTTTTAAAAATCCTAACATTACATAGTCCTTAGACCATTTAAATCACTTGGCTTTTTCTCCAGTAGTACTAAATTATAAAACTACAGTTACTGAAAATCATAACTTTCTATAATTATGACTCAGTGAGTAACATATACATATAAATGTTTGTTGACAGTCAAGGAAGAAAAAAATCCTAACTGCCATCTATTTCCCACATTCAGACTTCACGTTGCAACTTTCTCCCAAAGTGGATTTTACGTTCAAGCCATAAAGATCTAAGAGCTCCTTGTGGGAGTGCTGAGCCAGGACCCCGCTAAGACCACTAGAACTACCCCTTCTAGCCACTTTGAAAATAGGCTCTCCTGCCTATCTGATAAATGCCTGCACAAACTATCAATAATTTACTCTTTTCTATCATGACTTTTCATAAGAAATATTTTTCTGTTACTGCTCTAAAGAAAAAATATGTTTACTAAACGTAGGTTGTTATTTTTCCCATATGTTAAACAATTCATCCAGAGTCATAAATAGACAAGAATGTCACCCACAATGTAGAAACAGAGAACAAGCATGACACAGCATAGTTCAACGTTAAAAATGTGACAAGCAACAGTAAAGTTCAGTGTTAAAAAATTGCATTAATATGTAATTGCAAATATCTGAAATCAAATAGGTTAAAAATCATCTATAATTAACAACCAACCAAACAAACGAAAAGAAGCATTCAGGTCCAATTTGGTGCACAATTTATTCTAAGAAAAATCTTTAGCATTTTAAATTACTTAACAAGGTTTGTTCTCTTAAATGTACATTATTTCCTTTCTAAAAGGCAGAATTATTTACATATTATTAGGTGGAGCTTTTAAAAATAATTATCACGTCAACCCACTAGCATATTTCTTCTTTTTCCTAGATGAGGAATATAGGGTCAGAGAACAAATTTAATAAGGTTCTGTATGCTCTTGTCACTGCTGTGTTGATTTTGTGACCTAGAAAACCAAATCAACTTTTAATGGCCAATCAAAAAAATTGTTTGATTAAAAAACTCTTCTAGAAAACCTTTCAGGAAGGAAAGACTGACTGGATCTAGATGTAGTTGAACTAGGGCAAAAAATTGTAGGTTTATTTGAAAACTACATTTGAATTTTGGGAATATACATGCTAGTGATGGAATATGGAAACATACTGATAAGTCTGGGCAAAATAAAATTGCAAGTAACCCCACTGTTTGAGAATGCATAGACTTGGCCAGCTTGAAAATCAGCCTGTCATCAAAGGGTTTCGTGACTCCTCTCCCTTTGAGAAACATGTAGAATAAATCAAGGATTATTAGTTGGTATTCTATAGCTTTTACTACCTCAGTGTTATAACATTTAATAGTTTGGAATGTTGAGTAATTGGAGTTGAAATTATTTTCTTTTGTTGAGAACACTCTCATAGGGACAAAAGTTTAATCTAGTTCCTGTAACTAGAGGTTTTTTATGATGTTCTCTCACATTTCTGTATGGTTTGGGGAAGAGAGGATCTACATAGATTTCATTTTTATTACAGGTCAGCATTGAGCTATACAATTAACACAAAGAGTATATGATGAATACATTTTGCTCAAATGACATTTCCTGGTAATTTTTTAAAGTTTTATTCTAAAGAACTCTTTCTCTTGTGTTGTCTTCCTTTAACAGCCCACTTTTCCTGTAGGTCCCGCGATAGGGACAAATACGGCTATTAGCTTTGCTCCTTACCTAGCACCTGTAACCCCCGGAGTTGGGTTAGTCCCAACGGAAATTCTGCCCACCACGCCTGTTATTGTTCCCGGAAGTCCGCCGGTCACTGTCCCGGGCTCAACTGCAACTCAGAAACTTCTCAGGACTGACAAACTGGAGGTACTTCAATTCTATTTGTGTTTTGAGATGCATTTGTGGTAGAAGTATACTTCTGTATAAGTGATTGCTTGTAAGATATTAATTCAGTCCTGCAAAATAGCCATGTAAACACACACACACACACACACACAAACTCTCACCTAAAACCCATGCATTTATAACTCTATGGTTTGAAGTTAAGGCCAAGTATAAAGGAAATTAGTCTATGGAAAAGACTAGTTTTAACACAGACAAAAATCAGCTGCATGGAATATGCGTTTAAGGGAAAAATATTAAACAATCAATGGAACAGTGACTCAATCATAATGCAGCCTATAGAGATGGCTCCAGGTCCTGAAGGCCTCCTCATGTCAAGATGTAACCCTTGTAAGACCCTGGAAAGTTCTGGAAACTGGTGGGCCAAGAGCCCAGCAACCAGGGCAGCCAAGGACACTCAGGGAGAGTGGTGGGAGGAAGTAGGACTACACCTATTTACCAGCTGGTATGATCATATTTCAATATCTCAAGAACAAGCATGGCTGCTCTAGTATGTTCTGGAATATTAGTTCTGATTGTGTTGTTGCTAAACAGGGGAAATTGGAGGATAAGTAAATTTAGTTTTTTGTTTTGTTTTGTTTTGAGACAGAGTTTTGCTCTTGTTGCCCAGGCTGGAGTGCAATGGCCCAATCTCGGCTCACCACAACCTCCTCTGCCCGGGTTCAAGTGATTCTCCTGCCTCAGCCTCCCAAGTAGCTGGGATTACAGGCATGTGCCACCACCCTTGGCCAATTTTGTATTTTTAGTAGACACAGGGTTTCTCCATGTTGGTCAGGCTGGTCTCGAACTCCCAATCTCAGGTGATCCACCAGCCTCGGCCTCCCAAAGTGCTGGGATTACAGGCATGAGCCACGCCGCCCGGCCCGTAAATTTCGTTATTAATTGAGATTTTTCTTTAACCTCAATTGTTCTATAACATTCAAGAAAACAAGTTCCTATGTATAAAAAACATCCTTAAGTTATGAATCAAACCAAACCTCCTATACTTTGTTAGGTACAATTTCTCTTTAATCAGAGCTATAGAACTCATCTATCTATCTTACTGCTATATCCCTGTGATATTCACTACAGCATTTTATAAGGGTGTATAAAGATTCTCATAGATTTTTCAGAGAGCTCCTTTAATTTCATTACTGATTAAAGGTGTTAGGTGACGCATCCGGTTAGGACGTAAATACACAGTGCTTTCTGTTAGTGGGATTATTAGAGAATGTTCTTTCAATGTGCGTTTGTTTAAATATTAACCCAATAAACTTTGAGGGCAATAAAATGTGGCTGCCTAATAACCTGTGAAAGTTTTAAAACTCAGAATTTCAAACTGCAAATATTTTATAAGATATTTATTTTTTAATTTAGTTTCTATCTGGATGCCCAGATGAAGAGAATGAAACTCTAATTGTTACTGTTTTGAAAAGATCCAGCCTATCCTTGTCAATTACTGAATAGACCTTTTACAGGACTGGAAAAGTGTTTTGGGCTCCACCTGCTGGACCCACGGAGCTTTTGTGTTCAGTATGTGACTGTATTTTAGAAAACAAATTAAATCAGCGGAATTGGGAACAAACAGTCCTTCCCAACAGGGCTGGTAGACAAAGACGTGTAAAAATGAATCACAATGATTTTAGCAGAGCGACTTTTGGTTCATTTCAAACCAGGAATTAAGTCAGCTGCACACAGAGCACCTTGGTAGGAGCTTGAGGGCTGGTCCACACCTATGATGCTATCAGACAGAAGTCATTCCACTGATGGAGGAAGGCTTGCTTAGAATCTGTGGGAACATCTTAGTGATTTTTTATTTTGTGCATTTTATGAACTAAAGATAGAATGTTGGCTAATATCCAAGTAGGAGGAAACAATTAACAATCTGGTGATTCATGCTGTTTACGTTCAACCTGGCTTGGTAACTGGTCAGTGAAACAGTATTTCCTAAGTTTGTCTGACATTCACAATACTTGAATTTCATGTCAGGGGCCCTTCATATAACATCACTAATGATCAACATGATGATCACTTACATATCCACTTTGGAATTGGAGCCTAAAAAGAAATAACTTACAATTCTACTCATAATTATTTCCTGCTAATATTTATAAGCAGAGAAGAATTATACAAGCAATATGCATATGTTATTTATGCAATTTCATGTTATCTATATTCAGGGCATAATTAAGAATACTCTTCAAATTCTAAAGAAATATTTTTTCATACAGTAAAATCTTGATCCACCAGAATTCTCAGGGGATGGAGAATCCTAGTTACTTGAGATTTCAGGATAATTTAGCATTAAAGAATTTTAAAAATAAACTATTTCCCTCCATTTCTTTCTTTCTCTGTATCTCTTGCCATATTTCTCTCCTTTTTTGTCTTTTTTTTTTTTCTTTTCTGTGCTGTCAAAAATAGAATAGTGACCTTAAAAATGAAAATTTTGGTGTCTTAGATATTGTTCTTCTGATTTATGGTTATGTTATCTTTGTAGAGCAGGAGAGAAGGAGTGGGAAACAGGAGTGTTCAGATTCACCCCACCCCACCTCCTCAGAGAGAGGAGGAACATGTTTGTCGTCATTTTCCCTGATTCTTTTTGTACAGCTGGTAGCTTGATCGATGGTGAAATTATCCCTCCACACACACAAAAAAAACTATAGCATTCTCAGAATTGTCATCCGAGTAGGAGATTGAAGATACAGAGAGAGGTAGATTATAGGTGATTGGTAGATAATAGATTATTGGTAGGTAAGCAGGTATATACATAGGTAACTAGATTAGATAGATGATTAATTAATTGATAGATTTTAGATGGATAAGTAGATGATAGATGATGGCTGGATGGACAGATGATGGATGGATGGATGATGGATGGATGGTAGGTAGATAAATGGTAGATAACATTAGTAATTGCAGTTTTTACCATTAAAATAATGATCAATTAACAGATAATAGATGGACGGATGGATAGATGGATAGGTGGATGGATAGATGAATAATAGATAATAGATGGATAGATTGATAAATGATAGATAATAGATGGATGAATGAACAGACGGATAGACGATTGGATAGATTGATTGATGGTAGATAATAGATGAAGGAATGGATGCATGGATAAATAGATGACAGATGATAGATACATGGATGGATGGATGGACAGACAGACAGACAGATAGATAGATGGATAGCTGCATAATATGCCTCCCAGGGACAATGGAGGCCTTGTTGCTTTTCCTTTGTTATTTTAGCTGAACGGCAGATTTCGGATTATTTTCTCAATACAGATTTTCGCCCTAGAAAAGGGGGTAAAAGAAAACTCAAATGAGTGTCTCAGAGATTGTGGTTACCTGGGTTCTGGATAATCAGTCTTTTCTTATCAGTGGTACAAGAGCCACCATTGAAAGCGAGGCAGCCTCCGCTCCTCCCGCGGTGGCCGGGACCGCAGGGGCGCCTGGGCTCAGGCTTGCCTCTGCAGCGCGGCTCTTATTCCCTGTCTTAGGTATGCAGGGAGTTCCAGCGAGGAAACTGTGCCCGGGGAGAGACCGACTGCCGCTTTGCACACCCCGCAGACAGCACCATGATCGACACAAGTGACAACACCGTAACCGTTTGTATGGATTACATAAAGGGGCGTTGCATGAGGGAGAAATGCAAATATTTTCACCCTCCTGCACACTTGCAGGCCAAAATCAAAGCTGCGCAGCACCAAGCCAACCAAGCTGCGGTGGCCGCCCAGGCAGCCGCGGCCGCGGCCACAGTCATGGTAAGTGCGGCCACCCGCCGCCCCTGCACCCTGGCGCCTCTGCGGAGGCCGCTCCGGGCTGGGACTTGGATGTTCTTCCCAACACTCGGGAAACATGGAAGGCTGCTACTCCTGCTGCTCCGCTGCCTAAGTTTTGCTGTTGTTTTCCCCCTTTTTGTTTTGTTTTGTTTTCCCCTCCTGCCCTTCTTCAGCACAATAAGTAAATCCCTCAGGTGCAGGGAAAGCCCTGGGGTCCCTGAGCTCCGTTCCCCACTCCCAGGGCAGCGGAGATTGAGTGTGCTCACTTAGGGTCTTCTTAAGAGAGGCTCAGGGCCTTGTAATGAACATGAAGGTGGGCACCGCTTCAGAGAGGGGAAAGAAAGGCGCATTTCTGCACCTGAGCACCAGGAGGCAACCAGCTCCTTGGAGCAGCCGCGGAGGACTGCTGTGGCCTAAGAGAGGCCCAGCGAGTCATCTGGCTTTTCGCTACTCCCATTCTCTCCTCTTCTTGCACTTATCACAAGGGCAGTGCTGGTCCCATTCCCCACCGCAGTGAGATTTTATGCAGAATAGCAATGAATGAAACAGATGAAAGTGGAGCCATCCTGGCTGATGCAGGAAAAAAAAAAAATGACCTGTGACCTAGGCTTGCTCTCCTGAGTCACCTACTGTCATTAGAGACCAGCAGTACATCATTATCATGGCCTGGGAGCCTGCTCAGAATCTCAGTGAGCCTAACTGTCCCTTAGAGACCAGATGCACCATTATTAGGATCACCCAGAAGCCTGTGGAGCCTCCAGAATCCTCAGCCTCGCCCCAGACCTCAGGGAATCAGAATTTAAATTGTAAAACATCCCCCAGGTGTTTCGTATTCACATTAATATTTGAGAAGCACCTGCCTAGACACTGCTTATCAAACTTGGCTACATTTTGGAACAACCTGAAGGGTCTGATCTGACATCTGTCCCTTTCCCTGAAGTTTCTTATTTTCTTACTTAGTTGGTCTGGTGTGGCCTGAGCAGTGACTTTTTTTTTTAAAGACAAGGTCTCTGTCATCCAGGCTGGAGTGCAGTGGAATGATCAGGGGTCACTGTAGCTTTAAACTCCTGGGCTCAAGTGATCCTTCCACCTCAGCCTCCTGAGTAGCTGGCTCCAGGCCCATCTAAGTTCTAAATTTTTTGTAGAGACAGGGTCTCGCCCTATTGTCCAGGCTAGTCTCAAACTCCTGGGATCAAGCAATTCTCACACCTTTACCTCCCAACGTGTTGGGATTACAGGTGCGAGCTACCACACCTGGTGACAGTAGCATTTTTTAAAAGCTTCCAGGTGATTCCAATGCACCACAAAGTTTGAGAACCTCTGCATCAGGTTGCAGAAGTTTCTGCAGTTAATTTGTTTTCATGTGAGCGCTCTGGCTTATCAGAAGTCTGTGTTAATATGTGATAGGCACTCATTCTTTTCAAAAAATTTAATGAGACCATGCATCTGGCACTTGCTGGGTAGAATAAATAAATCAGGCAGGTTTCCTTGCCCTCAAGGAGTTTGGAGTTAGTAACTGAGAGCAATAAAATGCTCCTCAATGACATGATAGAAATGCTTAATCGGGTCCAGAAGGCATGAAGGACTCAGTGGCCAGTCCTCCCTCAAGAAGGAGAGCTATGACTGCAGAGATGAAAAGTACAGTTTGAAAACACCTTGTTCTAGCTAGCAACCACCACCTCACACACTGATTACTGATTAAAATGGAAGGGTAGCTGTCACACAAACAAGTTCACCATTACTCAACATTGTTTGCACAAATGTTTATTAAGGCATGGACCTGCAATCAGTGATAGGGATACAGCAAGAAAGGCAACGTCTGCCCTGAGGTAATCACCACTGGGTGCGGAGCATGTGGTTATAGAGACCTTTCCAATCCGAGCTGCTTATTTCCACGCACCTTGAGCACAGGGCACTTCATCTAAATCACTGTTTTTCTTTTGTTTGATCTCTGAGTCCTTTTCTTATCCATTTAGTGTCCTTTCCTCTTGTCCTTCTCATGCTTATGTTATTGGACATAATGCTGATTTTTCTGAGTGAATTCCTATATATGTGGAGATGTATGTATCTACACAAGAGGGTCAATAAAAAACAGAGAAATTCTCCCCTTTTTTGTTCTAGTAAAAGAGTAGTTTCCAAAACTCATTTTAATTGGGAATGGGAAGGAGGGGAGTAAACTGATCACTTAAGGCTGATAAAAAAGGAATTCTTTTAGAGCACAAATGAGGTCCTTGACACATTTTGCCAATGTGGAATCCATTCTACTATCCACCTAGTGAGGATCTCATCCCATAAGAAGTAAGATTTTTTTTTTCCTTGTAATCATTATTTTAGGCCAGCTCCAACTTATCCTAATTGCTGTGTTGATTGATGGGTACTAAGAACATATTTTTTCATAAAATTTGTTTATTTGTTTGTTTTTTGAGACAGAGTCTTGCTCTGTCACCCAGGCTGGAGTGTGGTGGCACGATCTTGGCTCACTGGAGCCTCCGCCTCCCAGGTTCAGGAGATTCTTCAGCACCAGCCTCCCGAGTAGCTGGGACCACAGGTTCATGCCACCATGCCTAGCTAATTGTCGTATTTTTAGTAGAGATGGGCTCAGGAATGCCTGGGTTCAGAAACTTCAGACCCAACAGGTCACTCTCTCCTTTCCCTTGCCTACTTCTCTCACTATAGCCACACCATTCTCTAAGGTCAGCTTCTCTACAGGACCTGGGATCAAGGCTTTGGACATCTATAGGGATGCATTCTTACATCTTTTGACAAGAGAGAGAATGGTGTCTTTTATACCAGCTCAAATTAGATATTGGGGCGGGGGAAGAAGTTAAACGTCATTTTGGTGGCTGTCCCTGTGGTCAGTGACAGGATGCCGTGATTGACTCAGCCTGGGTCCCAGTGGCTATCCTTGGTCACTGAGGTATGGAATGAGGCCCTGATAATATGAAAATATTAGTCCTTCAAGTAAAAGCATATCTCAAAGATATTGTGGGTTTGGTTCTAGACCACTGCAATGAAGCGAGTATCACAATAGAACAAATCACATGAATGTTTTGGTTTCCCAGTGCGTATAAAAGTTATGTTTCCACTATACTGTGGTCTATTAAATGTGCAAGAACATTATGTCTAAAGAATATATACACACCTTAATTTTAAAATATTGCTTTAAAAATGCTAACCAACAACCGGAGGTTTTAGTGAGTCGTATCTTTTTGCTGGTGGAAGATGTTGCCTTGATGTTGATGGCTGCTGACTGATCAGGGTGGTGATTGGTGAAAGTTGTGATGACTGTGGTAATTTGTTAAAAATAAGACAACAATGAACTTTCCCACATTGATTGACTCTTCCTTTTATGAAAGATTTCTCTGTAGCATGCAATGTTATTTGATAGCATTTTGCCCAGAGTAGAGCTTCTTTCAAAATTGGAGTCAATCCTCCAAAACCCTGCTGCTACTTTGCCAACTAAGTTTATATACTTTGCTAAATCCTTTGGTGTCATTTCAACAATGTTCACAGCATCTTAGCCAAGAGTAGAACCCATCTCAAGAAAGTTCTTTCTTTGCTGCTCCATGAAGCAACTCCTCAGCCATTAAAGTTTATCATGAAATTGTAGCAATTCGCTCACATCTTCAGGCTCTACTTCTATTAAGAATTCTAGTTCTCTTGCTATTTCCATTATATCTGCAGTTACTTTCTCCATTTAAGTCTTGAACCCCTCAAAGTCTTCCACGAGGATTGGAATTAACTTCTTTCAAACTCCTGTTCATGTTGATATTTTGATCTTCCATGAATCATGAATATTCTTAATGGCATCTAGAATGGTGAATCCTTTACAGGTTTTCAGTTTACTTTGCCCAGATCCATCAGAGGAATCACTATCTATTGCAGCTACGGCCTTACAAAATTTATATCTTAATTAGTAAGACTTGACAGTTGAAATAACTCCTTGATCTATGGGCTGCAGAATAGCTGTTGTGTTAGGAGGCATGAAAACAACATGAATCTCCTTGTACATCTCCACCAGACCCCTTGGGTGATGAGGTGCATTGTCATTGAACAGTAATATTTTGAAACAAATCTTTTTTTTTCTGAGCAGTAGGTCTCAACTGTGGGCTTAAAACATTCAGTAAACCATGTTGTCAATACATATACTGTCATCCAGGCTTTGTTGTTTCATTTCTAGAGCATAGGCAGAGTAGATTTAGCATAATTCATAAAGGCCCTAGAATTTTCAGAATGGTAAATGAGCATTGGCTTCAACTTAAATTCACCAGCTGCATTAGCTTCTAGCAAAAGTTGGCTGCTGTACTTTGAAGGTTTGAAGCCAGTCTTGACTACTCTGTAGCTCTGAAAGTCCTGGTTGATATCTTCCAATATCTGGCTTTTTTGTCTACATTGACATCTGTTCTTTAGTGTGGCCACCTTCATCAGTGATTTTAGCTAGATCTTCTGAATAACTTGCTGCAGCTTCTTCATCAGCCCTTGCTGCTCACCATGCACTTTTATGTTATGGAGACGGCTTGTTGGCTTCAACCTTGTGAACCAATCTCTGCTAACTTCCAACTGTTCTTTTGTATCTTCCTCTCTCCTTTCAGCCTTCATAGAATTGAGGAGAGTCAGGACCTTGCTGTAAGTTAGGTTTTCAGCCAGCGTGGTGGCTCCTGCCTGTAATCCCAACACTTTGTGGGGCAGAGGTGGGTGGATCACTGGAAGCCAGGAGTTTGAGACCAGCCTGGCTAACATGGTGAAACCCCATCTCTGCTAAAAATACAAAAATTAGCTGGGCATGGTGGCACATGGCTATAATTCTAGCTACTCAAAGAGCTGAGGCATGAGAATCGCTTGAACCTTTGAAGGCAGAGGTTGCAGTGAACTGAGATCGTGCCACTGCACTCCAGCCTGGGTGACAGAGTGAGACTCTGCCTCAAGAAAATAAATAAATAAATAAATAAATAAATAAATAAATAAATAAGGCACTGGTTTAAGGGAATGCTATGGCTGGTTAGATCTGTCCAGCCCACTAAAATTTTTTCCACATCGGCAATAAGGCTGTTTTGCTTTCTTATCATTTGTATGTTCACTGGAGTAGCACTTTTAATTTCCTTCAAGAACTTTCCCTTTGCAGTCACAACATGGATAACCTTGGCACAAGAAGCGTAGCTTTTAGCATATCCTGGCTTTCGATATGCCTTCCTTACTAAGCTTAATCATTTCTAGCTCCAATATGGAGTATGTATTTTAAGTAATAATGTGTGACTCTTTCTTTCACTTGAACACTTAGAGGCCATTTAAAGTTATTAATTGGCCTAATTTCAATATAATTTTGTCTCAGAGAATAGGGAGGCCTGAGGAAGGAGAGAGAGGGGTGACAGCCAGTGAGTGGAGCAGTCAGACCATGCATGGTATTTATCGATTAAGTTTGCGGCATGGTTCATGGTGCCCCAAAACAATTAAAATAGTAATATCAAACATCACTGATCACAAATCATCATAAGAGATATAATAACATTAAATTTTAAAATATTGTGAGAATTACCAAAATGTGACAAAGACACAAAGTTAGCACACGCTGTTGGAAAAATGACTCTGATAGACTTAACATAGGGTTGCCACAAACCTTCAATTTTGAAAAACTGAAGTATCTGCGAAGTACCATATAACAAAGTGCAATAAAACAACCTATGCCTGTACTTATTAACACAACATATCAAGGTACTAATAATGACCTTAGGACTGAGCCCTGATTTCATCTTCCTGTTTTCTCAATGGACCATTTCTAACATCTGCAACCAATACATACTTCAGTCATTAAAGGAACAATGCACCTAGTATATGTCAGTGATAGATGACCTGGGCTGATGGGGATAAGAGGGAAAATGGCCATTTACACAAACAGGTCATTTCCCTGCTGCATTTCTTCAAGTCAAAGCTGTACTCTTCTGTGTACCCTTGTACACATTTTCACATTACATTCATGGTTACATTCATCAAGCTGCATAAAGATTATTGCAGTGGATGCCAACAGTGTTAGTTACCATAGTTTCTTGGATTGTTACACCATGCCCAAATTTGGAGTTCTGATAAGTCAGAGGATCTTGGAGCATCATCAAAGACAACCCAAAGGAATGTAGTTTCAGAACAAAAGCCAGGTTCTTTCTGACAATGACATGAAAATTACTGAATCTGTCATGTGTTTTTAGTTGAAGTGAGAGGCTCATTTGAAACCAGCCTAGGTGCTGTTGGATAAAGTCAAAGTATTGCTACTCTAATGGCAAAATTACTCAGTACATGGAAGAAAAACTATTATTTTCTTTCCTTATCTAAAAGGACAAACAGGAGTGATGAATGCAGTTAGAAGATATTAATATTCCATTCACCTGACTTCCATATATAAACCCCAAGCATTTCCAGGGTACAATTTATATTATTGTCTGGAGATTTCCCACTTATTTTAATTAGATGCTTAAAAAGAATGGAAAGTTTTGACTCCAGAATAAAAGACATTTATTTCCTTTAGAGTCTTATTCTTTTAAATACTTCTTAAAACATAACCATCACAATCACCGGAATTTTTTAAACATGAGAATAAGCCAGACAGAACTTCTCTTCGGTAGTGTTAACACAAAAGGTGTCTGATCTTCATACAAGCAATCTTTGTTCACATACACCAAAATGGAGTGACACAAGGAAAGAACCATTTTGCAAAAGGAAACAGGACAAGCGGCCATCAGCTAGATATGTTTTGATTGTTCAGGAAAGTCTGTACAGGAACTTTGATTGGCATCCTACTTGTCTACCTTCTTTCCTACTTTAAAGTGACAGCTCTGATCATTGTTGTCAGTGTTTTCTGACCCCTCAGATTTGGTCTTTGCCTTTCATGCCTGATGTGGGCAGTTGGTTCGATTACCTTGACTTGTAGGTGGATTGGTCCTCAATTAAAAAAAATAAAAGCCTAACTGCCCATAGAACCTCCTCTGACTCATCACCCACGCTCACCAAACTGGAGAGGCCCAGAGAAGCAAAGGCTCAGAATGTTGGTGATGCCAGCCAGATGGATTCCAAGTGGCTGATACATAGTGAGGACTCAATTAACTGTCTTGGTGCTTAAGGAGGATCTTAGGATACACTGGGCTTGGTGATCTATGAGATCTGTTCTAAGCCTGAAGATCTTTCAATGTAGGTAAACATATGCCAGCAGTCAAAATCACTGAAAACTGAGCATCTGTATATGAAAATGCTACATTATAACATGATTATTCATCCACATGGATTTTTAAATTACATTCTCCACATACCTGCTTCACCGTGTGAGATGAACAGCATGTTAATATGCACACCCCACCCTCCAAGACCTCAGTGTTTACTTAAACAGGAGAGATTGGCCTCTAATAAAGAAAACTCACGCCATGGAATGATATAAAGAGATACACGTCACTGCCCTGCTCACTCTAGTGTTCTCAGTTTTTATACATTCCTAGATTATTCTAAATTCTATGGAAATTAAGTTTCATCACACTAAGGCCAGAAGAAGAACATTAACCTTCCAGGTGACAATCCTAAAGGGAAATGTTTATTAATTTTCATTGTACTTGGAGACTTCATTAAATGGTTCCTTGTTAAGTCAAGTTTTTGTTCATGAATATCAGCCTTTGGAGACACAATCGCTCTTCTAGTTAACATGTTGGAAAAGATCAACCCATTAGTGGATTCATTCTGCAAATACTTAGGATTGCAAGTGGGAAGGGAAAAATTGAGTCCAGAAAGTTAAGGCCAAAATGATTTTGAGTTTAATGATCCAGTTCATGTTCTCAACGTGCTCCATGAGAATAGGCTTTGTAACCTTCTTCAGCTGATGCAAATTAACTGAAGCTCAAAAAACAAAACAAAAGAAAACCCTGCACTACTTAATAATGCAAAGCTGTGCAAGGATGGAAGATTCGAAACAAAAATGGCATTATGGAAGTTACATGATGTCAAAGTTACATGCGAGGAAAGAATATCCAGTACACAGAAGTTTTGTTAGCTCATTGTTTTTAATGTTCACAATTGTACTTTCACAACATTGATTTCATGTTATTCAATGGCCCTGATCAAAACTACCTTCCAAAACATTTTCTTCTCCATTGGCCATTCTAAATCTCTTCTCTGCCTGTAGTTCTTTCTACTTTATTTCTAGTCTCTTCCCCTCCACAGCTCTCCTCTTATCCCCTCTTATCTCCATACATTTTATCCTGAATTATAAAACAACAATAAACATCCTTTATCCAGGAAAATGTCATTAACTGTTTCCCATGTTAGTACTATCTCATGTCAAATGACAAAGTTCTGTTTCAAAACTTTAGAATATAATATTTGTATTTATTAGACAAACCTTAGGGATTTACCTATTGTGCTAAACATAGAAAAGGGTATTTCATTTTTTATTTGCATTGGAGCAATTCCTTTGAATTATTTATTTGCATAGAATTCCATCATAGAATTTTTAATTTTGTTTTTTTTTTCACAACAAGTAACAAAGAATATGAAAATTTTTCATTGTGGTCTAAATCAATCCATATTTGTTTTTATTTCAGTTGTTTAAATGAAACTGTCTTCCCAAAATTATGGTTCTAAGTTAAAGATATTATTTTACTTCTAATCTTTCAAGCAGTTCTTTGCTATTATTTTTAGCTGTTTGCTATTTTTAGCTGTTGTATGTGTTCTTTCCAAGAGTTCCACTTTTCATTAATGGGGTTGCTCACTGACTGTAGCTAAAAGTACAAAGAGAATTACTAAATAGAAATTATTTTGATACCGGGGGACACTAAATACCTTTTAAAGGGTATTTTCTTAGTATAATCCGGTAAGTTGTTTGAGATAAATGAAATGAACATTTCCAATGTAGTAGAAAACAGAATGGATGATAAGTTGGTTCTTAGAAACAGGATGATGGAAGAAAAGTGGGGAATTCTGGAAACTCACTATTTAAATTCAAGACACTAAATTTGGAACTTTAGTCCACTTGACAAGACTCACACTAGCAGAGTGAAGACAAGAATTGAGACAATTATCCACATGATTCAGACAAAAAATAAAGATCCAAACCCAACAGTTTCGCCTAAATAATCTTGTGTTTGAATATTTTTTTGCCTGAATTTTTTGTCTCAGTTCGCCACTTCATTTTGTTAGGCCAGCTATGAATTTTAAATTATTTTTATGAAAAATTTCAACTTGGGTCTTATCCTTACTCGATGGATTCATTATTTCATATTTGAAAACTAACTTATCAGAAGTTCTTCAATCCTATGGCCCTTACAAATTTTGCATTTTTTTCTGAAGCAATATAAAAAATGCTTATGGTGTGTATGCAAGCTGCTGTTTTAATTAACTTTCCTGAATTTCAAACATCTATATTTTACTCTCTTATATGCTTTTAACTAAGGTATAGTAGATGCATTTTTGCTTCAATACTAATTTAAGGTGTAATATTCATTTCTTTAGAGAACATTTTTGTTGTTGTGCATGCCTAGTGTTTTGTACGTTGTATATTGCATTCAGAATATTTTTTTCCTTCTCACCTATCCACAATGCAATGCCGTTCCCATGATGCACCTCTGCTTGCTGTTTACCTGTATGTTAATTCGCTTGAATCCCATTGGCCCACTGCCATCATGTGCTCGCTGCCTGTTATTAAAAGACTCAGTCGACTGCCAAAGCAATGAAGCGACCTCTCGAAGCAACTGTAGACCTGGTACTTTGACCTTTCACCTTTCGCTTTGCATGTAGCTTTTCAGAGAACCATCTGAGATTTGTATTACTTGTAAAATATTGGTTGCGAACAATCATTATTATTAATTTATGGAAAAAATCCAATAAGGTGTTTAGCCATCTCATCCTCATACGTAATCTGTGAAATAAATTAATCCTAACAAATTTTAATACCTTTTCCAAAAGAGTGAAGCAAATTTAAATTATTTGACTCAGAAAATGTTCATTATAATTCTTATTAACCTTTAAATTCAAGAAATTGTCATTTAGTTAAATAAAAGAATAGGTATTAATAATAACACCAATGCTTCCTCCCCCTTAGAATAGTTTAACTCATTTTAAAAGCTGAAGCCATTTTTTTGTTGTTGTTGTTGCTTGATAGTTTTTCTTTTCCTTAGTTGAGATGCTACCGTTTTGGGTTACAGAAATCATGCTTTCGCTCTCAATAACAAATTCTCACTCATTCGACATTGCCGCTGTTTAAATTAAGGTGCATGGCAGAGGCATCTCCTTAGCTGTCATTTTTAAAAAGAATGTTGCAATTGATGATCTCTATGAACACGGAAGTTGTGTTTGCTTTAAGTTAGACATATCTTATCGAATTCTTCATTTCTAGGCCTTTCCCCCTGGTGCTCTTCATCCTTTACCAAAGAGACAAGCACTTGAAAAAAGCAATGGTACCAGTGCGGTCTTTAACCCCAGCGTCTTGCACTACCAGCAGGCTCTCACCAGCGCACAGTTGCAGCAACACGCCGCGTTCATTCCAACAGGTAAGTGCCCTTACTGCCCTATGTCCTGTGCCCTTCTGGTCATGTGCTTTCTTCTCATTTCTTTAAGCTGTTTGGTGGCATCTAGTTTGCTTTTGAAGGTATAATACAGTTTGAAATTCATCGTTGTCCTAGCTATCTAAATGTATTTACCTTACTTTGAATGATAGCTAAAGACTGTTAGGATTCTAAAGCCAAATATTTGATAGATTGAAAAGACAGATTTAACCCATGAGAAACAGACAGCAGTTAGGGCTTTTGGTTTCTCGTATTCACACAAGCCCTGTCAAGTTGTTTATGTAAATAAGGTTAGGGTTAGGGTTAGGGTTAGGGTTTTATGTGTGACAGTTTTATGTGTGACAGTTGAAATTTGTCGGTAACTCTGAATGACCTAAAAAATAGCAATTCCAGTAAATACTAACCATTTTTTTCTATTTCTATTCAGAGCACTAAAACAATGAGACTATTCAAATTAAAGCAATTCTCTACTCTTATTTTTATATCCATTCTATCTCTTTCTCCATCCTTTTCAACTTTCACCAAGTTCACAAGTATATAGAGCTCTTATCCTCAGTGTCTAAGCCAATGCCTGATACTATTACGTACCATGTGCATTAACTATGATTCCACTAAAAGATCCGTTGTAATAGTCATAGAATCTTAGAGTTTAAAGGACTCTTAGTGATCTCCTCATCCAGCTGATTGTTTTACAGATGAGAAAACTGAGGCCCCCTAAATGAGAAGTGACTTTCCAAGGTGCCACAATTGATGAGAAAAAGAACTAAGTTTCCCTGTGACCAACTCCATTTACATCACATTCTACCACCCAGACCTGCCTCTATATACACATACCAGAGTTCTCCTGAAAAAAAGAAAAAAGCAGATAAAAGTGAATTTTTGAATAAGTGACCCCAAAAAGTCAGATAAAAGTAAAAAAACAAAAGTATAAAGCATGCCATCCCTCCCCCATTTGCACCAACATCTCTAACCACAGACACACACACGCACACCATATGCAAAGATAGTCACCATAATTGACTTCGGTGTTCACCTTATAGTCAATGTTAGAAGCAGGGAATAACTTAAGCCCTGGTGGGAAGACCATCCATTGAGTTCTTTGTGAGTCAAAATTCTTCAGCCCACAACAGTGAAATGAAGGTAAATATAAATGAATAACAATTCTAACAAAAAGAGTTTTTTGATTCAAATCCATAAATTTGAACTTTTCCAGCTTATTATCCATTTCCTTAAATCCCATAGCTTATCAGAGTTAACATTAGAGGGAGGTAAAATATTTCTGTGATACTCTTTGTATAAAATCTACACTTTGAAACGGATTAGTAACCTGTGAACAATACATATTTTAGTTAAGATATAAATTATGTGAGCAAAGTGGTTTTCAGTGTTTACTTTTCTTATGTTAGTTTTGAACCTATCTTAAATTCACAGACTTGTAGAAGAAATCTCTAATGCAGTATTTATTAGGGGTTCACTCTTGCCCTATTACAGCTTTAATTAGTGACATCCCAGTGCTGTTACAGCATAGCAGTGTTTTAACATGTAATCTACTTGAGATAACATATTTGTAAAATAATTACTAGAAGGTAAACTTACGTTAATGTCCTGTGTGGTTACTACAAAGTGTCTCATTGTAGACCTCTTGGCCACTAGATATTTTAAGATTAAAAAAAAAAATTAAGGAAGAATATACTGAGGGGAAAAATGTAAAAGGAGAAGCCTGTTTCTGAAGTATGTATGTTACTGCCATTACCATGTCCTGGGAATACCTATGGAGCTCTGGTGCTAAGCCTGCCAAAAGACCCGGAAGCCCTCCAGCACATGTTTAATTCTCCAACCCAATAATGACTGATTTGTTAAGTCACTGAAAGAATCATCACTTTAAAATATTTCACCTGGAAGCCTTTTAAACATTCCCAAAGCAAGGATAAACAACATCCGTTATGCAATGACCTGATTTTTGTTGATGAAATGAATTGCATGAAGGACCGACCCATACGGCTGCATTGGCGCTGTGGTTGTGTACTTCCGCCCTCTGGTGGATTCTTTAGGAACAGCTTAAGTGTGTCTGGCAACCCTCAATACAGTGGGCTTTGGAAGCCAAAAAGTGGGTCCTAGCACACCAATGCAGTGACTAGAAGGGTTTCCATTTCTTACAAGACATGAATATTAGAGTGAACAAACATGTGGATCTAGTGTTCTGAAATGGTATTTCAACTGCTAAGAATTTTCACATTTCTCTTAAATGAGGAAGGAGAAAATAATTTTATTAAAAGGAAATTAAAATAATCCGTAACCCACTTAAACCCATACCAGGAATTTTATTGTTCATTTTAGCTCAAGTTTTTGTTTCTGATTTTCTTTCTTATAAACCACATTTTCAACTTTATTTCTAAAATGATAAAGATAATAACCACTCATTGTTCATCATTGTTGATTTGAAACCTCTGCAAATCAAGTGAAGATGTTCAAAAATAATTCTTATAACTTGGTACATAGAGGACCCATTACTTTTAAATGAACAGATTTTGATTTTTCTATAAATGTTTTACGTGAACATAAATATAGAACAAAAAAGCATTTTGTGTTTTCCTGAAGGTTACCCTTGATCAAAAACCATTCATAGTTAAAGCTTTTGATATGATACTAAAATTCTCCCATTGACACAATGTGAATTTGGATTTTGGGAATTCTGCCTCCAGTTTGCAAAGATATTAATATAAAATGTTATGCAAAATATGAGAGTCTTCTCCCAAACCATGCTAAGATCATTATTGCCCTAGTTGATGCCCTAGTACATTTGCCGTGGGTGGAAGTTTTCTTATTTTTTTTTCTTTTTTGATTGGGATTATTTTAACCAAGTAGTTAGACTTTTTCTTTTCTATGTTAGGAAAGTGGCAAAACCACACACACTTACAAAAATAGCAGCATAATAATTCTTGGCATTTCTCTGACAGGTTTATTCTAAGTTACTGTAAGTGTTCTTATAGACATTATCTCATTATTCTTCAAGATGTTGCAGTTCTGTTAGTGGCAGGCATGGTTATTTGCATTTTGCAGATGGAAAAACTGAGGCTGTGTCTACACTGCAAAGTGGAATACATAATTAATGGAACTACCCAGATAATTCTGGCTCACAGATATGACAGCTGAAATATTTGTGCAGCTGAAGCAGAAAACATTTGAGAAGTCTTTGTTCATAGAATTAGTGCCGTAGTGAAATGCTTCAACTGATCAGAACAAAGGCAACCCACAGATTCCTTCCTTGATTTATTTCATTATATTGAAAGTACAGAATAAGTAGAACAGGGGACAGTGTCCAGATATGGCCTAATGATGAGAAATGTGTAAATGTTACATCAGATTGTCACATGACTTGGTGAAAGATGGATCAGTGTTTAGTGGCATCTATATCTGCATAAGCACAACAAAATTTATTCCATTCAATTCAGCAAACATACCTTGAACCCATAGTATGTTCTGGGTTCCAGAGCCAGTAATGAGAATACAAAAGAGTTCATAATGAGGTGAAAACCAAATATTGTGCAGAGGATGAAACAGTACCTGAGGGTCTGGGCAAAGCTATTCGAGAGTGAAGGAGAGGGGACAATGAATTCTGCCTCCAGCATGTGCACCAGGTGGTGGTTACAAGGATATGGAGAAAGAAGACTTCCCGAAGTAGGAGAAGTTTGCCTAGGAGTTTGAAAGAGAAGCAAGATTTTGTCAGAGGGGGAAAAGCATCCCAGTTGGGACGTGGGAAGAGTGTACTTGAAGAATAGAAAATTGTCCATCATAGCTATAACATAAAGTATATACAGGGTGTATGCAGAGAGTAGAGGATGGGAGTGTTATACAAAGGCAGAGATGTGGCATTGAGTAAGGGAGCCACGCATGCATAAGCTATGCATTTCCAATATTCACAGCATTATTAGGCCACTTAGAGAGAGAGGCTCATGGAATTAATTTGGTTAAGGATTTCAGCCACATCCAGGACTGAAGCCAAAGTGACATGACTGATCCTAGCCCAGTGCGGCTGTGGGAGCTGTGGATTATTTGCAGTACCATTGATATTCACATGCATGGCACAGCAAAGCTCTCCAAGAGACCCTCCGCTCCACATTTGAATGAAAGACAAATAAGAGGGCATTTTTGTAGGTGTAAATTTTTTTTTTTTTTTGAGACAGAGTCTTACTCTGTCACCCAGGCTGGAGTGCAGTGGTGTGATCTTGGCTCACTGCAACTTCCGCCTCCCAGGTTCAAGCGATTCTCCTGCCTCAGCCTCTTGAGTAGCTGGGGTTACAGGCGTCTGCCATCGCACCCGCCTAATTTTTTTTGTATTTTTCGTAGAGACAGGGTTTTACCATCTTGGCCAGACCGTTCTTGATCTCCTTGATCTTTTGATCCACCTGCCTCGGCCTTCCAAAGTGCTGGGATTACAGGCGTGAGCCACTGCACCCGGCCAGGTGTAACTTTGAATCCATCCATGGTTGACTCTAAAACGGATCAATTCACAAACTAGGTATTTTATTAAATTTTAGAAACAAATCACTCCCAGCCCACTTCTTACTAATGACAGAGAACATTCATTCAACACCCTGACCACCTACTATGTGCCCCATAGACCTAGACATACAAGATCTCTACTCTCCCAGAGTTTACAAGCAAGGGGGAAAGGTCAATGTTCAACAAATATCCATAGAAATATACAATGAGAATTTATTCATTTATTTTAGATGGAGTCTTGCACTGTAGCCCAGGCTGGAGTGCAGTGGTGCGATCTTTGCTCACTACAACCTCCACCTCCTGGGTTCAAGTGATTCTCCTGTCTCAGCCTCCTGAGTAGCTGGGATTACAGGTGTGCACCACCATGCCCACCTAATTTTTGTATTTTTAGTAAAGATGGGGTTTCACCGTGTTGGGCAGGCTGGTCTTGAACTCCTGACCTCAGGTGATCCACCCGCCTCGGCCTCCCAAAGTTTTTGGATTACAGGTGTGAGCCACCGTGCTCGGCCATTTTTTTATGAGTACAGGTTGAGTACCCCTTGATCCAAAATGCTTGGGACCAGAAATATTTCAGATTTTGGATTTTTTTTCCAGATTTTAGAATATTTGGACTACATTAACTAGTTGAGCCCCCAAATTTGAAACTCTGAAATCTGAAATGCTCCAAGAAGCATTTTCTTTGAGGGGCATGTTAGCACTCGAAAAGTTTCGGATTTTAGAGCATTTTGGATTCAGATTTTCAGACTTGGAATGCTCAACCTGTACTATGAATGAAAAAGTAGAGTTCAGTGAGATTAAAAATAGAAACTGACTTGATGGCACGGGGAGGTAGGTAAAATAACAACTGAGCATTTTCTAAAAAAGTGACATATACCCTGAGATCTGGAAGATGAAAAGAGTGAGGTGAAGATTATTCTAGGCCAAGGGGACAGCTTGTGGGAAGCTCAAAAATAGGACAGATGTGTAATGTGTTCAGTTCAAAGAAAAGAACAATTAATCTGTCTGTATCATGGTGCCAGGGAAGAGAGGTGTAGGATGGCCTGGGGAGGTAGTCAGAGACTAGACCACAGGGGACCTTTGTCCTAAAAGCAGTGAGAAACCACTGAATGGTTTCTAGCGGAGGAGTGGCCAGGCCTGCATTTGGAAAGATCTACTCTGCCAGCAGCTGGAGAATGAACTAAGGAGGGACGAGAATGGAAGCAGGAAGACCACGTAGGATGTTATCACATAGCCCAGCCTAGAGATAACGGTGACCAGGACTTCAGATGTGGCAGTTGTGACGGACAAACAGATGACTGCAAGCTGCATGCTAGAAGCAGGATTGCTTTGGCTGATTGGTGAGCTGGACCTGGGAAGTTCACAAGGGGAAGGGGTATCAGGCGTAACTTTCAGTTCAGACGAGAGCTCTACTTAGATGGTGATGCCCATCAGGTATCTCCTGAGGTGTAGAAAGTTTCTCCCATCCAAGTCCTAACCAGGCCCGACCCTGCTTAGCTTCCGAGATCAGATGAGATCAGGCGCTTTCAGGGTGGTGTGGCCATAGACCGAGGTGTAGAAAGTTTCTGTGAAAAGATCAAAGTTCGGCTCTGTTCCATTTGATACTCTTATGAGACATCCAAGCAGAGAGGTGAGGGGGGCATTTAGAGGAAAGGACCTGGAACTTTGAGAAGAAATCTGCATGGGATACACAAACATGGAAGCTCCTGGAATCCAAACCCATGAAGTGAATGATACACCACAGGAAATGTAGCATAGATGAAAAGGACCCATGGCTGAGTCCTGAGGAACTCCAGCATAGAGAGAGTGAGTTCAGGGAAGGAAGGTCGTTCAGCAAAGTAGACAAAGGGACTTGCCAGAAAGAAAAATGTGTGTGTGTGTGTGTGTGTGTGTGATCAAAAATCTAAGGGAAGACAGTGGCTTCCGATGGAGGGAAGGGCGGAGTGCTGAATGCTGCTGAGAATCAGGAACAGTGAGGTGAGGATGGGAGAGTTCCTGCTGGCTGCAGCAATATGGGATTTTTCTGGTGATTGGCATTCACAATTTAAGTGCAGAAGTCAAACGAAAGCCAAATTGAAGAGGAATGAAGACTCAGACTCCGTAGGGATAGGGAAGTAAACATTTATGTGCAGGTAGATTTCCAGAAGTTTGATTGTGAAGATGAGAGAATAGGGCTGGAGAAAGGTTTAAGTTGGATGTACTGGCACGCATTTGTTGAAGACTATGACTGTAGCCCAGTTAAATAGCCCCCTTTCCTGACTAGGTCATGTTAGCTTGATCAAAATGTAGTTCAGGCAAAAAGTTGCCCTCCAGCGTGAACAGCTCCACAGAGAATAAAGACCTACACATCTCAAATTCTCCAACTAATATCTCAGAAGTCAGTTCTGAAACTCTAAGAGGGCATTCCTATAATCAAAAGAAACTACTTCTCAGGCACCTACATGACACCCAGTCTGCAGTGATCTAAATCCATGTATTACTTTTTTTTTCATGGAACTGCACCAGTAGCAGATAATTCCCTCAAAGCTTTCAATACAGTTTTCTTTCAGTTCTCCACAACATGCATGAATATAATATTCATGGTCAGAGTTTCCTGATGCGTGTATGTTAATTATGATCACCACAAGTAAGACAGCTATTTCTAAGAAAGGGTTGAAATCGCCCCTCCCACCTCCTACCTCCCCACTCAGACACCAACTTGAGATTTCCTAGTTTTGCCAGAAATCCTCCTCAGGGATCACCTTGTAGTAGTCATGACAAAATTCCTTAGCCCCGGTCCTAACTCAGCTGCAACTCTGCACTATTTTGCCTCTACAGTGTTTAGGCTTTATTGCCAGGCACTACTCCTTTATCATAATGAATCTTACAACAGAGAGACCATGTGCTCATACAGGTCATTCCTTGTAAGAACCTCAATCTTCCTAGGTGACTGGGCTTTCAAGCAGTAATCTAAAATTCACCCATCCTGCCCTGCAAGTTTCAGATTTGGAGAGTATCTTAAATCTTAAATACTGTTCTTATTTTCATACCATTGTTGACACAAAACATTTACAGTCAAACAAACAAGTAAACTTTTAATGCGGGAAGTTCAGTGTATTCTAGTGAATATAAAAGATGACCTGGATTTAGGAAGAGAATTCTATTTCTACCCTTCCCCTTGACCCACACCATGCATGACCTTGGAGGAGTTACTATGCCTCAGATTTTTCATCTGTAAAATACCTACTTCCTACCTTGGAGGATTAACTTGATAATGTCTGTAAAATACTTTGAGGTCTTAGAGGAAGGACACCACAGCATTATCACATGTCATTCTTATTAGAATCATGTCGATGCATATGAATAGAAAGTGTGGACAGTGGTCTAAGGAGTGAGCTTGGAATAATATTGGCTTAAAATAAGTCTGATATATTTGTGTCTGTACTGACAATGTGAATGGCCCTAAAAGACTGTGTTAACTAACCCTACTTATTTCTGGTTGTGCTTCAATCTCACTTTGAATGTTAACTCTAAACCGCTAACCTGTTTCTTTCCCTTTATTCACTTTTTCCACCCACCATTGCATGACATCAGGGTCAGTTTTGTGCATGACACCCGCTACCAGTATTGGTAGGTTTCAACCTTTTTTATTTGTCTTTTATATGATGTACAATACCTTCACTTGCTTGAAATTTATTTCAGAGATGGTAGAAATGCTACAGGAAATAGTAGATTTGAAGGCTTATTTGGCTTTAGAGTTAACATATAGGTTTTTAAAAATGTACTTATATATTTAAGAAAATGACGGTTTTAATGTGACCTCTTGTGCTAGAACAATCACTACAAAAACATAAAGCCACAAGTACGAGTCTGCTTTTTAATGATTTGTGTTTTGTTTCTCTTTATAGTTTATATGGTATAGCGTAAGGAACAGAGCTTACTCTATCAGCGAGGCAGGCTAATTTCATCAATGTTTGAAAGTTTCATAGTGGTGTGCCTTTATCTCCTCTTTGCTGTGTGTTAGAGCGATCAGAGTTTCCCAGAAGTATTCATTTTTTACAAATTATAAATGGATGTATTTTGAAACCGAATGTCTGAGCTTCTTAACTTAATTATCTTTTCTAATTTTAAGTGTTGATTTATTTGGCCTGATTTTTCTGGACCTCAGCATTCCCTTAGCCATTCAATTTTAATAGCAGATAGCTGTCTTGACACCCATGAATGCCTTGGTACAAATGTCTGTCTTTAAGACATGTGGATTAGATCTACTTAGAGTCAAGAAAAAGAAACATTGCAAATTTTGCCTGGCTATTTCAGAGTAACTGTGTTAGAATTTGCATCAAGGCTATGATGTTTGCTCCATCGTTTATTGATTCAAATAAACCACAACCCACAGCAGTTCCATTTCATGTAAGCAGTTCCAAATTGAAAAAAAAAAATTCAATTTCACCATAATTCCAAAGAACATCCTATCCCAAATTAGGCCTCCATATGGAGACTTGGATGTCTCAGAATTTATGATTAAAAGTGATGATCACATATTCTTGCTTCATCAGACATCACCTTTCACAATTTTAGAAACAACCATTATTACATACACCGTATACTCTGAATTGGGAATGGATCTATTGTTAGAAGTAAAATGTTTATAAATACATCAACCAAAGTAATCTGCTTTGGCCTTTCTGGGAATCACTGATTATGTTTTAAAACTTCCTTTAATTGTACTTGTAATAAGCTATTTTCCCTTTTTTATTTCTCTCCCATGCTTCCTTGCTTTGCATTGTGATTGCATGCCATCTGCTGGTTTAACCCATGATGGCTTGCTGCTCTGATATTCACCATGCCAAAATACCACTTCTATTACCATAATGCTACACCCTCCTGTTCATTGCTCCCATGGTTCCCCTCCTGAAAGTACCCATGATGCACAGCGCTACGTCCGCCACTGTCTCTGCAGCAACAACTCCTGCAACAAGTGTCCCCTTCGCAGCAACAGCCACAGCCAATCAGGTTTGCTCCTTTTAAAGCTTTCTTTCACAAATCCCAAACTCTAAATGAGTGCTGATATTTAAAAAAAAAATTCTCGGTGAGAATTTTTTTTTCATGTTTATCCATCAAATTTTATTTTTTTAATTAGTTTATAGCAAGCATTTACAGACAGGTTGCACTTATTTAGAGTTAACATTTACTGCAAATAATGATGTAGCTATGTTTTGTGTTGCACTGTTTGTTTTTGTACCTAATATTGTGTAATTAACCTGACAGGCTTAAATTCCTTTTAGTACAGCATTACCTATCCAGTGGTTTGTGAATGGCCACATAAAAATCGTAGACGCGCACCCATGGGTGCTTCAAAACTGGCTCTATTTTAATTCAGTTCATTCAGACCCCATCATCTGTGTGGAGGAAGAAACTCTCCTCTTAGAAAGTCTTCCCTTTGGCCTAAGTGTCATATTTGAGGTCTGAATAATTCTTATGATCATTTGACCTCGGTCTTAGGTTCTGCCAAACTCACTTGGCTCCCACTTCACAATCTGCTCCAATACTGGCCTAAGAGCCAAACCATCCGGAATGAAGAGTCATGGGTGCCGCTGAACTCACAAAGGCTGGATATAACTGATGAGGAGCGTTTAACTCTGTTGGTTTAATGCATGTGCCAGTGAGACCATGGATGTACTATTGCGTAGTGATAGCCAGCTGCTATTTCCTACTCTGCGGTCACAAGCTGACTGTATTCCTGACCCTAGCCTCCCAACTTGCAAACATGTGCTTCTAGCCACAAGGAGACAGCGTGAGGGTGAATGAGCAGAAACTCTCACCTCGCCTGGGAAAATACTTTATTGCGCATGCCCTACCTTCACAGTAGAATTTTGGTTTGGTTTTTAGTTTTGTTTCATGGGTTTTTAAAAATAAAATCAGCTCTGCTAATAAAAGATGACAAGGGATAAAAGAAACTAGGGGAAATTGTGTTGGGGGATCATGGCAGTCCCAGCCTGCATTCTGCAGGCTGGGAGGGCTGAGTCGTGCTGCTTTCCACGTTCAAGTGAATCCACGATTCCAGCTCTGCAGGTTTCATCTCTACAAAGAGAGGCATGAGTGGACAGGAATGCAGGCATAAAAGTTAAACCCCATGACAGTGCTGACTGTGCCCTCAGCATTGTGACAGAGCAGGAGAGAGCAGAGAGTGGGGGAGGGAGGACAGGCTGAACAGCAGTGCAGAGGCAGGCGTCAATCAACTGTGGACAGTTCTTCAGCAATTCACTCCCACCTCTAAAATGCCAACCTGTCCTCTGAGGAAAGCCAACCCAGCTTGGAAACAAACAGAACAAAGAGCAGGCAAGGATGAGTTCTTTAGCTGGGAAGATGAGGATGATTATGATGATGATGATTTAATGTGGGATGGGAGAAGGGAGAGAGACTGCATCTTTCCATTATTAGGTCTAAAGCTCTTCTCAATCATTCATTCTCATTACGGAAGCTGGATACCTGTTTCTTTCAAGTCTTAAGTCCTGCCTCCTTGAACTATGTTTAGTGATTTTTGACCCAATCTTTGTTACAAAGTGCTTTTATAAGAAAACAAGTTTGGACTGAGTGCAGCGCGTCATGCTTGTAATCCCAGCACTTGGGGAGGCCGAGGGAGGAGCATCACTTGAGTCCAGGAGTTGGAGACCAGCCTGAGCAACATGGTAAAATCTGGTCCGTACAAAAATACGAAAAAAAAATAGCCAGCATGATGCCATACACCTGTAGTCCCAGCTACTTGGGAGGCTGAGGTGGGAGGATTGCCTGAGCCCAGGGAAGTTGAGGCTGCAGTGAGCCATGATCATGCCACTGCACTCTAGCCTGGGTGACAGAGTGAGACCCTGTCTCAAAATAAAATACAAGTTTGAAGTATAATATAGTAGTATTTGTTACAGTGAAATTCTATATGGTAAGTTTAGCCTTTTGGGCACTTAGAGATCTTTTTTAAGAAAGGAAAAGAAGCCAAGATAAAGAAACACTTTGGAGTTGTAGGATAAATTATTTTATCATGATAAATATTTGACCATGTGTCATATATATCGTTCAAGCCTAGTGATTCTTTGGCTCCGTTTGGTAGAAAAAAACTTTGAGAGATTCCATATGTATATTCAAGTTTCTCTCTCGCTCTCTCTCTGTGTGTGTGTGTGTGTGTGTGTGTGTGTGTGTGTGTGTGTGTAGGGAGGCAGAGGTTGGAAGCATGGAATAATCAGAAGCTAAAATACATCACTTTCAGGCAGGGTGTGAATGGAAAAGGAAATACATTGAAGTTTCAACTTCTTTAATTGCAAGCGTAGCTGAAGTTTCATTTCAATTTAATCCAAAGAAATATAATTAAAGGAGTGCCTGACAGTAGCTTCAAGAATCCTATATTCTGTGTTTTGCAGTTTATCAGATGTAGTAGTTGCTGCTGGATTGCACTTAAATGATGACGAGAAATCCTTTAGCAGCTCTTGATGCAAGTCTGCTTGCACATGAAAAACATGAAAAAATAAATTATAGTGAACACAAATTTCCAGATATAATATTCTTTATGTATTTTCAGTAAGTTTCAAAGAGCAAAGCATCGACAAAAGACCTTGGCAATTATTTTAACATCCAATCGTAGGAAACCCAGAGCTTATTAATGACTGAAAAAAACAAGTTATCATCTTGTTAAGATTCCACTCTTTAAACTCAAATAGAATCATACCCATGTGGATTATGTAAGTCATTTAAACATAATGAATCTCAGTTTCCTCATTTGTGAAAGGAGGAGTAGAACTAGATGCCCCTGGAGTCCCTCTCAGCTCTGAGATTCAACGAACCAAAGGTTCAGTGACTACTGTTTTAGGCCCAAAGCATGAGAGTACAAAGATAAACACAAACAGAATGGAAAGTGGGACTGATGATTCCAGAGTTCAGTGACTGATAAGTACCCTGCCTTCTTTTCTGTCTTTAACACAAAGTGTAGTTGGATTTTGACAGATTTTTTGTTAATTTGATCAATTCAGACTGTCAGTTCAAATATTTAAAAATCTCATAGGCATTTGTAATGAGATACAAATCATTTATTGAGGAAAGAGGACAGATTTAAACATCCCATGACAGCTTCTTAGGTCCAGTGCAATTTACACGTTACCCCATGGTGAGCCAAGCTGAACAAGCCGCTCTATCCTCAGGCTGAATCAAGGTGCCACCAATAAAAGTTTCCACTGAACTTGGACTGGTGGTTTGAGATTAAATAAGGACAGAATCCAAATAAATTTGGGAAATATAAAATGTTTTTTGATTGTTTAGCTTTAGGAACAGATAAAGAAACAAAAATATAATAAACAAATTTACTAAGCACTCTTTTCTGTTTCAATTAAGGTATTTGGGCCTTAACAGACAAATTATACCTAATAGTAATAATATGATTATTATAAACCTTATTATGTGCCAGATATGATTCTAAATGGTCTCTCTCATGTAGTATATTACATATCATATCATACATTCTATTATATACTGTGTAAGAGAGGATACTTATGTATAGATGTAGACACTCAATTCTTCACAATAGTTTTATGAGATGGGTGCAATGATCATCACCTGCATTTGATAGGTGGCAAAACTGAAACAAAAGTTAGCTACCTCAGCCAAAGTCAGACAGCCTCTACATGGTCTTGCTGGAGTTTAAACCTGACTCCAGAAGACTTAATTTAACCATGATGGTATACTACCTTAGCAGCTCAAGCTAAGATGACTCCTACACTGGAGAGATGAGCTGGATTTGAACAGAGCCTTGAGCTAGCTATGTAAAGTAGCCAGGTCATCTTTAGAAACCATATGATAGGCCGGGCGCAGTGGCTCATGCCTGTAATCCCAGCACTTTGGGAGGCTGAGGTGGGCAGATCACCTGAGGTTGGGCGTTCGAGACCAGCCTGACCAACGTGGAGAAACCCTGTCTCTACTAAAAATACAAAATTAGCCAGGCATGGTGGCGCATACCTGTAATCCCAGCTACTCAGGAGGGTGAGGCAGGAGAATCGCTTGAATCCAGGAGGCAGAGTTTGCTATGAGCCGAGATCACGCAATTGCACTCCAGCCTGGCCAAGAAGAGCGAAACTCTGTCTCAAAAAAAAAAAGAAAGAAAGAAACCATATAATGGACCTCATTATTTCAGTGTGATAAAATAACCAGTGAAAATTATCAATAATTTTTATAGAAGTAAGATAGCCTAAGAAAAAATTAGTCCTTTGTCTTAGGGAAACAGGTTCATGGGTTTCTTTTGTCATAGACTTTGTTCCTAACCTCTACTAATCATCTCACAAATAGCTTGTTAACAACAACAAAAAAAATCGGTTGGTGGGGGGAAATGATAGGTAGCATGTAAATTAGTCAATTTGAGTCCATTGACCAAGGACCAGAATGTGTAAATCTGTCAAAGATGCCTATATTGAAACAAATTTAATCTTAGAATGTACATTAAGAGAGGTAAAGCTTAGTAATGGATTACCTGTTTTTTCATAAGAAAAGAAATTTTAATAAAATGAGAGTGCAGAGTAAAATTCCTGAGCTCGAATTATTACAATATTCTAAGTTGTAATTTGTTTAGTATTTTTTATTTCAAAGTTATATTCTATTTCAAAGGGAGATAAAATAATTTTCAAATGAATACATTTTAAGTTTCTTCATTTATATACAGAGATCATTTAATTTACTTAATAACATTCTTAAAGGCACAATTAAAATACAATTTATCCTCTGAATCTTTCCCTGAACATCTCGTTCCTCCTCCCCCAGCAAGAAGTACTTTCCCTGTCCTCTGAATTCTACAAGGACTTTGCACATTCCTTAAGGCACTATCATTAAATAGAAAGACAAATGCAAGTCTACAAAGAAAGCTGGGGCAGTATCGAGTTTGGCTGGAGAATAACTCCCATTCAGACTGATGAGAGCATCTGTTTGTGGGAGCGGCTGCAGCGTAGGTTTGATTCTGATTGTGTGGGACCTTGATACCAAGTTAAAGGGTTCGGCCCTGACTTGGCCACTGCAGGATTTTCAAGCAGGATAGTGATGGAAACAGTACTCTAGGAAGGGTGAGCAGATGGATTCGAGGCGGGAGAGTCTGTAGAGGCCATTAAGAGGTTTTAACAAGAGCCTAAACTGGGACAATGGCAGCTGGCAAGTGGCCTACTTTGTCTTGCCTTTGCCCATTACAAAGGGAGTGTTACTTTCGGCAAAAGAGAAACATGAAAATGATTTCATACTATGGCAAAACCTGTCTAAATAAATGTCACGTGGTAGAGAGAGAGATTGAGGCTGCTGCGAAACTCAGTCCCTGCCAGCACAGCAGTTGGGTGGCCTCGCTGTTCGGACACCTGCAATGTGTTCACCTTTCACATAGGCCTTCCCATTTCCTACCTAAATGAGACTTGGAGTCACAAAAGCTCGCCCTACCTCCAACCACAGGCTTCTGCTTGAAGGAAAGAGTCCCCTCAGGTGTAGAGTGAATGTATATTGTCCATGTCTCCAAATCAGAGCTCTATGGACAGTGAACAGATTATCCACCTAATTCTGGCCCGTGAGTCCATGCTAGGGAAAGAGATTCCTACGCATTAATATTGGGAATCTTTTTACAGAGCATCACAAGAAGTGCTTTAGAAGCTAATGAAATCAGATTATACTCTGGGCAATATGTTAACCAACACTTAATCACATCTCCAAAAATGATGATTCATGTTTAATATTATGACCTCAAGGTCTTATCACATCTTCTGAACTCTCCTCCAAAGATTAAATACATTCAACAGAGAGTTGGCCTTAGGAAGAACTTATTGGAAATTAGTTGATAATATGTCATATACATACAGCCCTCTATTTGTATTTGATAAATTAGAAAATCTCATTTTCTAAACTTACCTGACATAGTTTTATTATACATGATAATCAATTTCAATGATATCTTATCAGAAAGATAAAATAATTACATGTAACCAGACATATATTATGTTTTATCTGGCCTGCTCTAAAGTATTGAAGAGGGAAGAGAAAAGCTTGTTTCTGACCTATAAACATGAACGTAACTTTAAAGTTATTTGTATATGGATTCTTGGATATGTAAGTCCACCTGTACTAACCAAGAAGTCTAGAAAGGTAAGATTGTGTTTTATTTCATCTCTCATCTCAGAGTTTTATAAAACATCTATTATTCAATGCCATCTGTCTGGACTATATTCAGACAAATGTAGGAGGCATTAAACATTCCCCACTATTCACCACTTGACCCATTTTGGGGCCTGCATTTTGTTTCACAAGAAAAATCTTGGTTCAGCAAGGCCCCAGTGTGGGAGGAGTAGGCTCCTGTCCTCTCTCTCTCTCCTGAAATACATGGTAAAGTGGCCGGCCTGTATGTATAGCTGATCAAACTGTGAAACACTCCTTTCTCGGAGTTTGCTTGTTCAGATTATAGAAAGCAGCTGGGCCCCACGTATGTTGTTCTCCAAAAAAGCAGAGACAGCAACTGTCAGAATCCAGCCCTTGTAAACAGTAATCTGGGCCGAGACTTCTCTGTCTCTGCCTTACACTGCCTAAGTCCTTTAGCCACCTCTAACTGTTTGCTTATATTCTAACTGTACAGGGGGGATTCAGGTTGGAGAATGGATGTGGTTACTTCAGATGAGGCAGAATTGCCATATCAAATATTTTGTAGAGAAGGCAGGAGAGAGAGAGAGAGAGTTGAGAGAGATAGAAGGACTGAGATTGAAGGATTGAGATTGAAACCTCCTCAATTTCTTTGCGTAAAAACATAAAACTATAAAAATTGCAGCATTTGCATTCAGTGAACGCTATTTGTTAAAGCTCCTTGGCAGTTTGAGGCTGAATTCCACTGTGCGCATGGCTAAAGATAGCAGAATCCAGACTTGCTTAGTATGCTTAAAAAAAAAAAAAAAAAAAAAAAAATTAAGGCTGGGAAGAGGTTGGGGAGTACTCTGTCTGTCTTAGGTGGTCTTGGATCTATGAGAACAATATAGATGTACATTAATTTTTCTCTTCAAGAAATTAGAAAATAAGTAGACAATAGACTTTTTAATGTTCCTGCCTTGGCAGCAGCTGCTTTGCAGGCCTACCCTGAAGTTTAATTAATAAATGCATTTGCAGATTCTCTAAGAAAAGGCTCAGTTATGTAAGTGTTGTAATCTAGTACATTTTCATTTTTCATGAATAATTTACACCTCCTGGTGAGAAACTTGGGTAGAATTCTTTTGTATATAGCACATAGAGACATCATATCAGTTCCAATTCTGTGCAGCTGAAGAGAAAATGTCAAGAGTCCTTATGCAGCACATTCTTGCCTATGGACAGTCCTTCACATGACACCTCAAATCCCATCCTCCTTTGCTTTTTTTTTTTTTTTTTTTTTTTTTTTGAGATGGAGCCTTGCCCTGTCACCTATGCTGGAGTGCAATTGTTCAATCTTGGCTCACTGCAACCTCCGCCTCCTGGGTTCAAATGATTCTCATGCCTCAGCCTCACGAGTAGCTGGGATTATAGGCACCTGCCACAACACACAGCTAATTTTTGTTTTAGTAGAGATGGGGTTTACCATGTTGGCCAGGCTGGTCTTGGACTCCTGACCTCATGATCCACCTGCCTTGGCCTCCTAAAGTACTGGGATTATAGACGTGAGCCACCGTGCCTGACCTCCTTTGCATTTTGATGGAACTGGAGGGGGGTCTTTTTTAGTCATATTCCCAGTCGTATTTTGGCTTTTGTTGATGGTAGTTAAATCATGCTCCATTTCTCCAATTTTAGGTTTTCTCATTGGAGCAACATGAATATATAGTTCATCCTATATAGGTGTTTATTTCCAGCTCTAGATTTGTAAGGAAAGAGAGACTAGCTGCAGTGAAGGAATTCGGGTCCATTTTCAAGGGATGAACGATGGGCAGGGTTTTCTTCTTTGTAAGAGTTGCTGTGAACGGAATGGAATTCCGCCTCCTGGGCCGTTATCCACCCAAGCTGTGCCCCTGCTGCCTACCTTCTCACACGTCTGCCCGCACATTTGGGGAAGGTGACAGCTTCTCTGTGCAGGTGGATGTGGAGGACGGACTAACTCGAGACTGAGGCTCCACTTACCACATAACACATAAGATGCTACCACATGTCAAAGACACACTGGCATTTGCTCTGGCCTCTCAGCCCCTTCTGACATTTCTCTGGGGTGACACCGCTGGAGGCAGTGACTCCCAAGGTCAGACTGGGCTGGGTCTGCTGACCACTCCAGAGGCCACCAGGTTGGGGAAATGCTAACCATACTTAGGAACTCACTGCCTAGTCAAACAGATCCGAAACAAGCAGAGAATGTCATAAAACACAAAGTCCAGCAGGCAAATGTTGCTGCCTGGAAAGTAAGTGCCATGGCACGGCCGCATCCCTGAAGTGTCATAGGTCTGAGGGGTGTGTAGGAATGAGACAGAGAAGGGACAGGTGAGGTTATTCCTGACACCATGACCAGCTGGAAATTGAAGAGGTGGAGATGAGGTAGGGTAAAGAGAAAAGGGAACCCATGCTTACCCATGCACCGGCCATCTGCTTTCCACATACTATCACATTAAACCCACCAGGACTCTAATTCCCTCTTTTACATGCGAAGACATCACATGTTTGATCACAGCTCCAGTAGGTAACAGAGCCTGCCTTTGGCCTCACAGCCGCCTGACCTTGGGGTCAGTGCTTTTCCCTTTGTTTAACATTCTTCCTCAATAGCACATGTGGTTTAGAAAGGAACTTCAGAATCCATCTCAGACTTTATCTCATGATAGAAGCAGATAGAACAGCTATGACTGCATCAGATCTAAAGAAGAGGGGACACTGTGGCTCATGTGAGCCAGTGAGTGGGGTGAGTGGGAGACACCAGGGAGCGTAAGGAGGAGGATGTGGTGCGGCAGTCCTAGAAAGTGCAGCTGAGTGGATCAGAAGGAGGTCAGGTTATGGAGGGCCTTAAAGCTCAGGATGAGAACAGGACAGGACAGGTTCCATGAGAGGCTTGGAAACTCAAATCAACTGGAAGTGAGTGGGTAGAGGTGTGCAGGGACAGCCAGCCCGAGTCAAGCTAACTGGTGAGAAAGCTGCTTTATCGACAAAGTGATGAAATTGAGATAGAGAGAAAAGAGAACATTTGAAGGGAAAAGGGTGAAACATTCAGAAGTAGGGAAATTCAGAGAGGCTCCGTGATCCCTGGCTTGCCTTTGCTCACCCAGAGGCTGTTCTCTGACTTCTGTGGTGTCTGTGGATTTCAGTGCCTTTCTCCTCTCTGTAACATACGCTCCTATGAGACCCCGCTCCCACTGACCATAAAAAGGATGGCTCTCGTTTACGCCCCTTCATTTTGATTTGTACTATAAAGGACACATTTGTTGACTGGTATTTTCTGACACCAGTTTATGACAAACTATAGCTAATCTAGCAGTTAGAATTCATCATGCTTTAGCATCAAATACAAAATATTAGAGCTTTTGGTCTCTTTGTTTTACTTTCGATGATCAAATTATATTATTCCTATCATTGCTCCCCTTGCTCTGGAGTATTCAAAGATCTCAGAGCATATGTCAATAAATTTCCTATAATCTTTACTGCTTGCTGCAATGCATTTCTGGAAGCAGCATCTTTAAGGTGATTGTTGCAGAATGTTGCCTATTTTCCCCTAATCACAGGTACATCAGGCATTGTAGGTCTGACTTGAGACCAGCATCAATTACATCATAGATATGAAAGGCAGTAAGTCGTAAGAGCAGATTTTCCACCATCATACCGTACCTCTACAAAACATAAAAAAGAATTATGATGCGAATTACATTATACATTGGAATAGGAGCCCAGATGGGCAAAGTAGCTTACCCAATTCACACACATAGCAAGAGAGCCAGACCCAGGACCTGATCACCGAGTCCTGCCTCGAACAATGTTGTCTCACTTTCACCACACCGCCTTCCTGAGAAACTGCTTTAAAGGATCACGTAAGGCGCCTTGAACTGCTCCAGAGCATACAGGCAGCGAAAACATAACTCAGCTACCCTCACAAAGAACCTACCACGTGCCAGACACTGGGCTAAGCCTTTTGTATGAATTATGTCATTGAAGCCCAACATGTCCTGTAAAGGACTATTATGATCCCCTCTCTAGTGATGAGGAAACTCCAGTTTAGGGAAGCTGAAGAACTTGCTCAAGATCATACTATAACAATAAGTGGTAAAGCCAGACTTAGAACTTTCCCAAAGCTCGTAATATTTCATATTTCCAATGAGGAAAAGGACCTAGAGTGGTTAACTGACCTTAGTCAAGGTTACAATAAGGGATTAGGATTAAACTCAGTCTCCTAACAGCATGCTCAGTCCTCTTTCCCCTCCATCAAACTTCTATTCCGCTTCAATAAAGAGGCTGTACATTTATTTGAACTTTGTTAAATAAAATAACTTTGCTTCCTCCCTACAATTTAGAACGGTTTTTGAGGAATCAAAAAGATACTTGAAGTTAAACCTAATTCCCTCCTTTACTCCAAGTATGTTTTCCTAGTAATAGTTTCATAACTGTTCCATTAATCATTCTTTCAATATTTGTCATTGTTATACTAAAATATGCAAAAGGTCCAGAGAACCACTTTAGTTCAGAGGATCTAGGACAGAAGGAATTGCTTAAACCGATTCCTGTTGTTCATATCCTTTTCTTTGCTTTTCTCGACCCTTGTAACATTAAGAATGGCTTTGCACAAGGGAAAAAGTTAAAATGGGGAAAACTAAGAAGTGTGTAAAGAATGAGAAGAAAAATTCCATTATGTTCCTTTGCCTTGGACAAAGGTATTTAAGAATTGTTGGGTTGGAGTTTTTGATCAGTTGGTGGATTGGTTTAACATAAACTAGAAAGTCCCCTCCATCTTTCCACTGCTTATGTGGAACCTATGTGGGGAGAGGTGAAGGCTTGGAACTTGAAAGACAGATGTTTATCAGACAAGACTGGACGCACAGAGGTGTACGTAGAGAGTCATTTACCCTAAGCACACTGATCTAAGAATTATTAATAAACACTATGCCTTATCAACATATTCATATTTTGTGGCTTACACCAGGAAATGAAAATAATTGAAATATTACTATATAATATTACTTAATTAAAACATTACTTGAAAATAATTGAAATGTTACTATATAATAAGTGGCATTTATTATATGCTTACTACCACCAAGCACTTGTTAAATACATTATCTGATTCTCACACCAACCCTGTAAGTTAGGAAAAATTTTTAATTCCCACTCTAGAGATTAGTAATACTAAGAATAAAAGATGTTTAGTAACTTATCTCTGGTAACATATCTGTGAAGCCTAGAAGCTAGGTTTGAACCAAGTTTAACTTTAAAGAATGGAAATCCTGCCCTTCATGGGACATCAACTTCCCACTGCAGTGGACGCTGATCCTCATGAGCTGGTGGTGGTTGATGCTTTTGTAATAAAATATTTCAGTTTGAAAAATGATTAACATGAATTGACAGTCAATGCTTTAAGGAAAAATCAGAGAAATTCAGTTTATACTATGTCATCAGTGACAGTTCAGGAGATACATATACAGAAATGGAATGAAGTGCTCAGTTAACGGGCAGATCACAAGGTCAGGAGATCGAGACCATCCTGGCTAACACGGTGAAACCCCGTCTCTACTAAAAAATACGAAAAAAACTAGCCGGGCGCGGTGGCGGGCGTCTGTAGTCCCAGCTACTCGGGAGGCTGAGGCAGGAGAATGGCGTGAACCCGGGAGGCAGAGCTTGCAGTGAGCTGAGATCCGGCCACTGCACTCCAGCCTGGGCGACAGAGCGAGACTCCATCTCAAAAGAAAAAAAAGAATCTTGATCTCATCAAAACCAAGTTTATTTCCAACATATGGGGTGCCATACAGATCATATAATATTTAAGTTAACCATAGTATTATTTGAATGTCTATTTAAATAGAAACTGAAGAGAAATTATTTAGGATTATGAATCCTAAAATAATAGCCTAAGGAAAGAGAACCAACATTTAGCAAAAACCACTATAACATGTCAGATGTGTATATATGTTATTTCTTTTACTACTCAGCATAATTCTGTGAAGTTTCTTATCCATTGTGAGTATCACATGCATATGTGAGCACATCCTGGAGAATAATTTGCTTAAGATTCAAGCAGGTAGGAAGTGACTGGATACATGTAGACCTCAGGCTTGCCTGCCTGCAAATCCTGTTCTCTTGTGAACCTACCATGTTTGAATTAGATTGGAGTCTATGGTCAGTGTAGGCTTGGGATGAACCTCTTCATATGACTCCCCTTAAAAACTCTGAACTACTGAGTTTATTGCTTTGAAAAGTTTTGAGTAGTTGAGCCGAAAGTTTAGTAGAAGCGAAAACTTTTTTAAAGTCCAAGCTCAATATCAGAAATGGTGTGAAAATATTGCTGCTTGGCGAGAATAGGAAGAGAATCCAAATTTGAGGGGAGAAAAGGCACCATTCACTCTTTCCAGGGTGGGAAAACTGGCAAACAACTTCTGTCTGAAAAGAGTCTATCAAAAGGAGTCCTCTCAATTGAAACTTACTTTTTAATTTTTAACAATAATAATTTAAAAACAAAGATACTATTTTTCTTCACCATCCCCACAGAACCTGACTTTCAAATTGATCTTAGGTAAACAGAACAACACTAGTTGAGGATGAATATTTTAGGCAGCCTGCAGGAGCGACTGTAAAGGGAACAAGTATAAGTTTAATTTAGTTGTAGTGAAACCACAGAGGTAAATGAGAACCCAAATGGGGATCTTAATGATGATTCAGGTATACAAGCAGGAAGAGCCAGGGGTCTCACTGTGAAGCCCCAAATGGGAAGGAGAACAGAAAGGGTGGGAGGGCAGGAAAGAAGGAATGGAAGGAGGAAGGGATTTAGGATTGGCAGGAAAGGAGGATGTGGACTTACTCTCTAACGGGGGCAGGTTCCGTTTGGAATGAGGAGATGTTCTGGAGATGGAGGGTGGTGATGGTGGCACAACCAGGTGAATGGAATTAATACCACTGAACTGTACGTTTGAAAATGGTGAAAACTGTGAGTTTTATGCTATGCCTATTTTACCACAATTTAAAAAAACAGACAAAAGATCTGAGTGGTCATTTCTCCAAAGAAAGGATTAAGGATTGACAAGGACAATGTCTGATTGGACCTAGGTTTTCATTTAATAAAATCTTACAGTATAAAATGGTTCTTTTTTGCATTAAAAATTCTTTACGGTTGCCACGTTTCCCTTTAAGAATTCTGTTTTCATAAGGCAAGGAATGGAGTGCAAAGGTGTCTTCTTTCTAAATGAAACCATGTCTGTGGCAACATATCTTTATATCTTCTCTCAACAAATGTACGCTAAGAACCCACCTTGAACTGGGCATGATGGCTCATGCCTGTAATTCCAACACTTTGGGAGGCTGAGGTGGGTGGATCATGTGAGATCAGGAATTCGAGACCAGCCTGGCCAACATGGTGAAACCCCATCTCTACTAAAAATACAAAAATTAGCCAGGTGTGGTGGTGGGCACCTGTAATCCCAGCTCCTTGGGAGGCTGAGGGAGGATAATTGCTTGGACCTGGGAGGTGGAGGTTGCAGTGCGCCAAGATTGCGCCATTACACTCCAGCCTGGGCAAGAGAGCAAGACTCTGGAAAAACAAAACAAAACAAAACCCACCCACCTTGAACCACGTACAGTTCAGAATTGTGGGAATACAGCAATGAAAACAGCAGTTCCTGCTCTCATGGGTCTTACATGGTGAGGGGGACAGGCGATACACAAAGGTACAAGTAATTACAGTCAGAGTCCTTATCATATGAGAAGGGTCATATCAGAAAGTAAATGGTGATGCTGAAAGAATGGGCCTCACCACCGAGCTTCAATGGGGGATGGTTAGTAATACTGAAATAGAAGAGAATATGGGAGCTCTCCTTCTTTAAACATATTCCTCCTTTGGTTTCCATTTTGCCATCGATTGGCTATTTTGGCACTTCCTGAGGGCTTACTGGGGATGACAGATGGTGAACTGGCTTAACTACTCACTGCACTGCAGAGGTGCCAGTGTGATACAAGCCAAGTGAGAAACTAAGGCTCGAAAGGGCACAAATCTGACTGGTGGCACAGACAAGCCTCCTGAAATCCCCCTCCAGTACTCTTTTTGATTTTTCCTTTGCACCTAGATTTTACACACAATTGAGTGGTTTTTGTTAACCTCTCTCTCTCTTCCTCATTGTCCCCCTCTTTCTCTCTCCCTCTCTCTGATACACACACACACACAGAGGCAAAGAACTAAAAAGAAAAAAAACTAGTTTTTTGCTGGAAAATTTGTTATGTGGCAGCATCATCCCACCAGTTTGAGAATGTGTAAGATGATGACAATACATAAAGACACATGTCCAAGTCCTGTACATTACATTAATCTTACTGTTCCTTTTACTGCATTTTAGCATTTAGTTGCTTTTCTCCCTTTGGTGCCTTAAAAGCCATTTCTTAGCAGGCTAAATTACACATTCTACTCCACTGTTAAAATGGGTACTGTGGCCAAAATGTGCCCAGGATTCTAAGTCCAACATAATAGTAATGGATACAAAAGCAGGGCATTGAGCAGGATTGGGCATTTTATGCTAAATCCAACAAGATCTTGTTTCTGTGATTTTTCTTGACCTGAATCTTCAATTTATCACTGGGAGCAAAACCTCATTTTGAAAAAAACCCATATCACATATGAATACTTTTAAAATTTCTTTTCTGTTGCTGCATAAATGAATTTTTTTTGGAATTCCCTTGTTGCTTTAATTTTTTAACTTTCATGTTTATTAAATTTTTATTTTTCACTCCTGAGGTGCGAGTTCCTGTTCTTTAAAATATTCAAGATATATCAAAAATAATCATGAGCAAAAGTAGATACATTAGGAAAATATTTTCTTTCTTTTTTTTTTTTTTGAGACGGAGTCTCACTCTGTCGCCCAGGCTGGAGTGCAGTGGCCGGATCTCAGCTCACTGCAAGCTCCGCCTCCCGGGTTCACGCCATTCTCCTGCCTCAGCCTCCCGAGTAGCTGGGACTACAGGCGCCCGCCACCTGGCCCGGCTAGTTTTTTGTATTTTTTAGTAGAGACGGGGTTTCACAGTGTTAGCCAGGATGGTCTCGATCTCCTGACCTCGTGATCCGCCCGTCTCGGCCTCCCAAAGTGCTGGGATTACAGGCTTGAGCCACCGCGCCCGGCTAGGAAAATATTTTCAATGTATACAAGGTAGGTCTTAATATTATGTTACATATTAATATTATGTAACATATTGTCTGTATATTACATATATTACATATTATGTTACATAATATTAAGACCTACGTGGCTCAACCCTGTAATTCCAGCACTTTGGGAGGCCGAGACGGGCGGATCACGAGGTCAGGAGATCGAGACCATCCTGGCTAACATGGTGAAACCCCATCTCTACTAAAAAAATACAAAAAAAACTAGCCGGGCGAGGTGGCCGGCGCCTGTAGTCCCAGCTACTCGGGAGGCTGAGGCAGGAGAATGGCGTAAAGCCGGGAGGCGGAGCTTGCAGTGAGCTGAGATCCGGCCACTGCACTCCAGCGTGGGCGACAGAGCAAGACTCCGTCTCAAAAAAAAAAAAAAAAAAAAAAAAAAAAAGACCTACCTTGAAAATACAGTAGTGAATTAGTGAATACAGTGCTGATTTTTAAAGGTATAAAACTGTTTTCTTAGATTCTACTTTATGTCCAGGGGTCATCTTCAATGAAGCAGCCTATTTAATCTCAGACAACCTCACTTACTACACATCTTACTGTAAACATTTTAAACACTTTCAAATATTTTCTTAGTGTGGCCCACATATTACGTATTTTTTCTTGATTTAGTAGAGGAATTTATCCTGCTTTCGTACACATATAGTCCCTAATTTTAAGCATATTTATTCAAAATTTCCTTTGTCATTTGGTTTGGAACTCAGTGTTCATACAGAGACGGCCATGGACCTGTTGGTTAGATCTCTGGACTGGCCTACAATCATTTTATTTAGCTTGTGGCATTGTTTGTAAGTAACACAGTGCTAAAGCATGGCCCAGGCCAAATGCCACCCATGTCTGTGATGTTGCTATATCTTTGGGATTCAAGAAAGATATCACAAGCGTGTGCTTAACCCAAACCCCCAGATGGCCGTGCAACAGAAAACAGAAAATTCCTTCACCTCCTCCACCTGCTGTGGAGGAGCCTTAACCCCTGGTGAGTTCCACGACTGGCATGTCATCTGGGGAAGGCCTGTGGAATAGGAATGGGAAGTATGGTGTAGAATCACGAATGTTGGGTAAAGAATAGGAAGATAAAATCTGGGGCCTGCTTCTGGGTAGCCACCAGACCCATTCACACCACCTTCTTCCTCATTTCTCTCGATGTCGTGGTTTCATCTGCCAACTACTTTTTTTTTTTTTGAGATGGGGGTCTCACTCTCCCACCCAGGCTGGAGTGCAGTGGCGCGATCTTGGCTTACTGCAACCTCCGCCTCCCAGGTTCAAGTGATTGTCCTGCCTCAGCCTCACGTGGGCCATGCCCGGCTGATTTTTTTGTATTTTTTGTAGAGACAGGGTTTCACTTTTTTTTCCTGGCTATTGTGCAGCCCTTCCAATCTAGGGTTTTGTTTTGATTTTAGCTTTTCTGGCACCTGCTGAGGAAACACCGTCTCATCACTCCCCTCCTTCTGAATAAATACACAGTGCTCTTGAATATGTCTTTGTTTAAAACACTTCTAGAACACCAGCGGAAAGGAAAGTCTCCCCATGCCTCTTTACCTGCCTCCTCATTTATATCCTAGAGGAGAAGAAAAGTGTCCATTCTTGGATAACATATGGGTTTTTAGATCGTCTGACGACTAGATTCCCATCTCAGCCTGAGAGCCACAGAAATGATTCTCAGAATTCCCTCAGGGGAGCTGGGATTGAAGGAGACTGTCTGGAGTCAGGGAGGGGATTATAATCAAAGCCTAACTGCAATACTCATAAGAACCTAGATGTTTCCACCATGTGACATGGACTCATACAAAGAGCAGAATCTTATTCAAAGTTGAGCATTTCCATTTATGAATTTTATCCAGATACTCTAAGTTGTCAATGTGAACCCTGGTCAGTAATCTTCAGCGAGGACAAAAACATGAAAAACTGCTTTTCATGTAAAACCTGAATTGTTAATAGTTTTAAGTGACAATTTTTCTTTAGTATATCTAAAAATATTTTGTTCAAATATAATCAAGTAGAAAATATTGGACAGAAATGAGTCATCCACAAAAAGTATCATTGAAACTAGGGGCATTAGAGCTTTGAATATAATAAACTTTCTACTGAACAGCAGAGGACAAAACAATAATTCTGGCAAAACTCCTCTGGAAGGTGCTATGAAATATTAGGGACATTCCAACCTCAGTGTGCTCTTCTCCAGAGGAGAGCTGATTGTCATATTTGAGAATTTTTTCCCCAGGACCTCAGCATAATGCCTTTTCTGTGCAAATAAAACTACATTTTGAAAATAAGTCAAATATGGCATGACACTACCCGCCCTCCAAACAATATTCCCCCAGAATAATGAATCAAGACTATTTTTAAGTATCTTTACATATACTACTAATTATCTCTGAGCTTTTTCTATAATTATTATTTTATTATTATTATTTTTTTTGAGAGGGAGTCTCGTCCTGTTGCCCAGGCTGGAGTGTGGTGGTGAAATCTCGGCTCACTGCAACCTCCACCTCCCAGGTTCAAGTGATTCTCCTGCCTCAACCTCCCAAGTAGCTAGGATTACAGGTGTGCACCATCACACCAAACAAATTTTTGCATTTTTAGTAGAGACGGGATTTCACCACGTTGGCCAGGCTGGTCTCGAACTCCTGACCTCAGTGATCTGCCCACTGGGATTACAAACATGAGCCACCGCACCAGGCCTATATTTTAAATTTTATAGTCATGAAGTAGGCCAAAGAAAGTTCTTCAAAGTGTACATTTATTAACATGTATAATTATAATTGCTTTAATTACTTTTTAAATCTGATACCATATATTCACCAAGAGACTAAAGATTCTTGCTTTTGACTTCACAAGTCCATACTGTGATTAAGTACTGAATTATACTGGAGTCAAAAATGTACACATGTCCCTTTGCCTCTGTGCCGTTTGCTTCAACTGAAAGATCTCACAAGTGTAGCCTCTCAGGCAAGATCAGCGCATTTCAGACAGTAGTGGCTGCCATGGAGAAGAGGTGTGGGGCAGTGGGGAAAAGGTGGAGAGAATATTAAATGGTGCGGAGACTGAAGGAGAAAGCAATGCCAATAGAGAGTGGCAAGAAGGAACTTGGACAGAATCAGAAGAAAACTGTAGATGAAGAAACACAGAGACTGGGAGGGTGAGCAACATGCGAGCCTCCTTAGCTTAGCCCTATTTTTAGGAAATGCCACCTAACTGCCTATTTTTAAATTAATAATAAATTTTGTTTAAAGAGGCAGTGAAATATTATTAATATCTTTAACTGCCTTCTGGGGGAAACAGGGCCTTGTAACCATGGCAAAAGATTTCTAAGAAACCTACCAAGTCTAGAAGGTTTCTTTGGGTGGATTTTTATCTGCCATATTTCCCTTCTCTGTGAGTGATTCTGCCCCCAGCCTGGAATATTTTCCCCTTTATCTATAATGGGGAGTAGGGAGAATGGCAAGCGGCGTTTATTTCTCTTAGATATTTCTGAGTCCTTAACTACCCTAAAAGGGCACGCAGACGACACATCTTGTCCAAAGGGTTCTTTTTCTGCCCCATTCCTGTTTCTCCCATGAATGGTCTGGTGGTCTTCTGTTGATACCAGCATTGTGGCACTGTGTCCTCAATGATTTCAATTTGTTCAGCCATCCATGCAACCACCAATTAATAAATTCCCAGCCCTGTCCTAGACACTGGGGCTATAAAGATGAATGAGACGTCCCCCTGTCCTTAAAGAGCTTGGTTTGGCTGTGGACCCAGTTAGTGCACCAGCCCTGCTTGGAAGTACCCACTTGAGATTCCATGTTAGTGACATCAAGACGCATTGAGATTCCTTAGTAGTTTAGCAAGGCTGCACAGATATGTTATAAGGTATTTTTTATCTATGCCATCCAAACTCAACATTACAAAGACAGTCCTAATGGCTATTCACAGGAAGACTGAACCAAAACATCCATTATTTCTCTTTTCTAATTGCTTGATGATTTGCATACACAGAAATTCTTGACATTTTCACTGGAATGTTTTCCTATCAATTAAGCAAAGCAGGAAGAGTTCTTACCAAATTTAATATTGAGCTATCATTTAAAAAAATAACTCATCTGACATCCCTGAATCTTTGAAATGAGCACTTTTATGTAAGAAGTATAAATATTTCTAGAAGTCATCTAGAAGCCCACAGTTTCCAAAGTTATGCATACGTACAGTTCTTGGAGATCAACCTCGAGGTAGAAAAACTCAGAATGTGTTAATACGTGGTACCTCTGAAGCACTGAGGAAATTCTACGTTGATTTGTCTTCTCTTGCACCCTTCTGCATGAGGATTGGTTAGTTCAGCTGTGAAGTTCATGGTGCTGATGAGTTCAAGTTCAGTGTTTCAGTCTCTGCAGAGACTATTTTAGTTTGAACCAAGTGTGCCTCTCACCCTGTTCAGCTCTTTTTTGAGTGCACACCATGAGTGAGAGGTATGGATGGCTCAGCCTAAATCCATCATCACATGGAAGAGACAAGAAAACATGCATGTTTCATAACTGATGACTCAGTCAAGGGAGGGCTGATATTTTCTTTTTAGGTAGAGGGTGCCTTGTTGGTCACGTACTCTCTTTCTTTGGGCGAAAGCCAAATGTCTGAAAGTTGCAGGACTAACTCTCCTGTACACCTGCTCTCCTGGTCTCACTCTTACCACTGCTGCCTGCCATGATGTTGCCTGTAGCCTTGGCTGATGCCAGCTCAGGAAGTGATCCGGACTTAGTGGATATAGTGGATATTGCCTTCAAGAAAGTAAAGCTGATGAGTACACAAACCAGCTGCTCTTAGTTGAATTTAGCCTAAAGATATATATGATCCACACAGGGTTGTTTTCTGTGATGTGAATTCATTGCTGAATTTCCAGCTTCTTTTGGAAAATGAAAAGCTCAAGTAATATGGAGTCCATGTTTCCACAGGTAGCATTTGGCTGGGGCAGAGTAGCTGCTGCCACAACCTCGACCTGCCCTATTCACTTACATACCTTTCCTGCCTGGCCCCAGGAGGCCTAGTATTATTAGACAGGACCTAATCTGGTCCACTTTTTAGTAAGCTTGGCTACCACTGCACTGTGAGTCAATGGCAGGCAATTCACTGAGGACACTGTAATTATTAAATGGCTGCTCATAACATATTTGATAGAAAAATAACCCATTTGATGTCTTTGAAGCCATTCATGCTTTGTCTTCAACAAATAAATATGAAACTAATCAGGTACTGGATTCACATTGGGGTAACCTGAGAATGTATATTGAGCAGAATCATCAGATTCTTAAATCCAACCACCTAGGGGAGACAGTTTAATTCACTTATTGTGATTTCCTTTCCTTATTGATAAGCAGACTCTATTGTAGCCAGCTGATATTTTTTGCATCAGAGATACTCTTGTTCTAACCAGAGGGGCCACTAAAGATTTAGAAAAGTACTCATGATTTGAGATCAAGTATATCTTTGTCTTAAAAATAGAATCACAGATTTTGTGGGCATCAGCTATTCTCATTTTTGTCTGTTCTCCTTTTAGTGGAAAAAGGAATTGAAAATAATGCTTGCAGTTCAGAATTTTGATTTACCATACTAGATTAGCTAGAATCTTATTTAATAATTTAACTTCCTCCTCCTGTCATGGTGCTCTGTTATATAAAACGCTACCCACTTGAGGCAATAGTCTCCCAGGGAGACACATAGAAATATAGCTTGTTGAATATCTTTGATTTCTTTCCTATCATCATAGTTTGTCAAGATTTCTCAGCAGCTGAGGCAGCGGCACTGTGGTTGGGTAGGGTGTTCTGTCGCTGTAAGCTGGCGTGTTTGCAACATCCATCTGGAGGAGCCCTGGGGCAGGATGTGGTTGACCACCCAGGCAAGGATGCCCTGAATGAGAGGTCCAGCAGCCTCACAGTCTCCCAGCAATTTCCACCCATCTAGCCACTCCAAACAGTCTCACTGTCTCCCCTCTAAAGCTCCAAGCACATTTGCGGTACGTTCCACCTCAGGGCCTCACCTTCCCCTGATTCCCAAACTCACAGGGATTCTTCTAAGTACCCTCTGAAGCAGGCAGCATGAGGCACAGGTATGTTCTTTGGAACCTCTGCTTCCCCTGGCCCTCTCTCAGACCGTCTCGATGCCCTGGAGGGGACGCCTTCACCAGTGAGCAGAGTGACATCTCTAACCTCATGCTGGTTTGTACAAGCACTTTGTACATTATGCAAGCCAGTTAAAATGATGCATGTCAGCTTTTCCATGTCTGCAAAATACGATCACAATACTGACCTAGCTTGTAAGACTCTAGCTTATAAATTCTCAGAGCCTCCTGAAAATCAAGGGGATATATCTTAAAATTCAAACAAAAATAAAGGTGCTTCAGAGAGGAGACTGGCAGGAGACCCAATGTGGTGGCTGTTTCTCTGACTCATGCATACCCTGGCAGACCCTATGAGTTTTCCACTTCCCTTTCAAGACAGCATGGGGTGCTGTGCCTTGGAGGTTGAGTACAGAACTTGGGGCACCAGCCTCAGCTTTGACCAAATGCAGGGCAGGAAAGAAGTGATGGACAGTTGGTCTGTTGAGCTCACTTTGATGAACTGTATTTTAATTAGTATTTTTAAAAATGGACAAGTTCAAAATTAAGGTTGATCCACATCAGATATGTAGCCCATGTGCCAGGGCCACATATAAGCCTGTTATTTTAAGAAGGTATGTTTCTCACCTATAATGAAATATTCAGGCACCCCATGAAGGTTTTGATCCTCATGGTCACAAAACTACAATAAAGATGGAAAAAGTTCATATATATATATATATATAAAGTATATATGTGTATATATATGTGTGTGTGTGTGTATATAATTGGTATGGGAGCAAATCTCTGAAAAGAGGTAACAGGAAAGCACACAAAATGTATCTATTCATGTGATTTTAAATTATGTTTGTTTAGTGCTAAATCAACATGTAATCTGAATAAAGAAAAGCCATGTTAAAAACTAGACAAAGGTTCCACTTTCCCTCAAAGTAGCTTCTCCTCTCCCGCCTGCCAATCCCCACAAGCACACACACTTGGCTCTCCACTTTCCTCTTGTCCTATGGGTGGTCTTCCAGCTGAATCTGTCCCACACTACCCTGGGGCCCTCGGGCCTGTAAGGTCCTGTGCCTCCTCACAACAGAAGTTCTATCAGATGGTGCTAGCGATAGGGCAGGCCCTCAGTTGGTAACTGTTCTTGATCTGTATCCCTGTTCTGTCTATGTCGCCAGGGTGTATTTCACCCCAGAGTACAGATAATACAGACTGTATCAGCAAGCTGTATTTCTCAGGAAAAAAATTTAATAATCAAAGATATTTCCAAGAAAAAATCTGCCACCCAAAAATGGAACCTATAAGGAAAAACATCCAAAGCTTTCCCACCTTCTAAGATTAAATCTGTTGAACCTCTTGAAGTTCACAGATGCCAGGAGTGTGATTCATTTTTTATACCACATGACAGCCAAAGACAAAGACCCGGGGATGGCCAGTGTTTTCTGGCCTAGATGCCAGGCAGCAGTCACAGCTGAGAGTTCAATAGTCCCAGGGCTCATTTTTATTGATGTCTTTATTCATATAATAGCTCATGGGTACACTGGGGCAGAGGGGAAGTGCAGTCTGGGTGAGACTAGTTTATGCTTTAGTTAGCTGCAAGACTGATTTACAGTCCAATTAAATTTCAGTGGTCATTTATGTCTCTTCATCAAATACAAGTTCAAAGCCTTGCTGTAAGTAATTTCCATAACCCACATTTCCCCATTCTAATATGCCATTGCTGTGCTTTTCATACAATACTTCTTTTCCAGATGGTTAGGAATTTCATTCTTCATAGCATTTTAATTTCAGCGCATAAGCAAGAATCCAAATGCATTCTCAAATACATATTATTATATATCAATTTAAGGAATTGGCTGGGTACAGTGGCTCACACCTATAATCCAGCACTTTGGGAGTCTGAGGTGGGAGGATTTCTTGAGCCTAGGAGTTTGAGACAAGCCAGGGCAACTACAACAAGACCCCATCTCTACAAAAATAAAAATGAAAATTAAGCAGGCATGGTGGTGTGTGGTTGTAGTCCCAGCTACTCAGGAGGCTGAAGTGGGAGGATCGCTTGAGGCCAGGAATTCAAGGCTTCAGTGAGCTGTGATTACACCACTGCATTCCAAACTGGGCAACAGAGGGAGACCCTGTCTCCAAAAAAAAAAAAAAAAAAAAAAAAAAAAAGAAAAGAAAAGAAAAGAAAAGAAAGAAAAGAAATAAAGAAACTGCAAGTTTTTTCCCAGAGTTATTTTAGAAAGATTTTTTCTAAAGTAAAAGAAAAAGAAAAATCACATTATTTGATGTCCTAGACTGCATTCTTTTTTTTTTTTTTTTTTTTTTTTTTTTGAGACGGAGTCTCACTGTGTCACCCAGGCTGGAGTGCAGTGGCCGGATCTCAGCTCACTGCAAGCTCCGCCTCCCGGGTTTACGCCATTCTCCTGCCTCAGCCTCCCGAGTAGCTGGGACTACAGGCGCCCGCCACCTCGCCCGGCTAGTTTTTTGTATTTTTTTTAGTAGAGATGGGGTTTCACCGTGTTAGCCAGGATGGTCTCGATCTCCTGACCTCGTGATCCGCCCGTCTCGGCCTCCCAAAGTGCTGGGATTACAGGCTTGAGCCACCGCGCCCGGCCCGACTGCATTCTTATTTGGAAAACTTACAGATAGGCTTGAAACTAAGGGATGAAATCAAAAAATTTCTATTTGATAATCAAATATCTAAATCTAGAAAATTTGAATATTACCTATTGGCAATGATAATATTCAAAGATAATAGTATTCAAATATTAGATGCTGTGTTTACATATGAAATCATATCTTATTCATGTCTATTTTTCCCAGTTAATTTTAGATTCCTAGGAATATTTAAGAAACAAAGAATGATCTTATCTGAAGTTTTAAGTTTCCATTTACTCTAAATATTTAACATAAATGAGTTCTGTCTCTATTTTTATGAATCCTGTACACATCTGTCTGTTTCAATAAAATAAAGAATACTCATGTTTACTTCACAGGAGGAACTATTTGCATCTACTAAAATTGTGGCATATAAAGTACAGGAGCACTCACTTAAAGGGAAAAAAATATCCATGTGGAGAAATTCTAACATAACGGGATAATACACTATGCTTGGGAAAATAAGGTTTTTGCTGGGAATTGAATCCTAGTGTGTAGAAGTATTAGCTAACTCTCATTATAAACAAAATTTACCAGTTACTTCCTAAACAGACTCTTGTTTAAAGAATAACTGCTTTGCTTATTAATTACACAAAATTTGGTCAAAGCATTAGAAACGATGAAATAGTTTCATTAGAGTGTGTTAAAAACTTGACTTTTAACCTTGACATTTAATGGACTGGACCACATGGGCCAAATTCCCTCTCCTTTGCAAAGGTATGGAGCTGGAAATGAACTTAGAGATCAGACTTAAGGGGCCACAGCTTGCATTTAATAGTTTACCTTTAGCTTTTGGATGTATTAAGAACTTTTTAACTGCTTTATTAGACTGTTATCCCTTTTACTCTTTGATATGTGACATTTAAATATGCTTTGAATTTGAAACTGGTTGTCGTTACGTGTTGGGAACAAAATTACTTTTGATGGGAATACATTTTTGAATTACAAATGCAAGTTAATAGATAAACAATATCTGATTTATTATATTTTGAAATATTTCTATTTAAGCCTTACAAGTGACTTTTCAGTACAAACAAAATTCTCTGATTAGACTTTCTGATCACTGTAGCAAATATTAATTGGACAATAATGGGAATGTATAATAAAGAGCTATAAAGCAAAAATTTTTTAAAGAAATTGTGGTCTAAACATGCATGCCTCTCTATTTGCTGCCACAGTTTTCCAGAAAGTACTGTGCATTTGAATCATCATTCTTTATAGTGGCCACATAGCAGAAGTGGTTAAGTGTAAAGTTTTTCAGCATGAAGGGCGGGTATTGTGCAAAATTATAATTGCATCAAAATAATGAGAGATTGAAGAAAACTCTGATTTTCAAATGTCTATTTTTGAAGAGTAAAACTTAAACTCATTATTTTTCCTCCCAGAAGGATGCCTAAATCATGCTTGTCTTTCTCTTTAACAGATAATTCTGAAATAATCAACAGAAATGGAATGGAATGCCAAGAATCTGCATTGAGAATAACTAAACATTGTTACTGTACATACTATCCTGTTTCCTCCTCAATAGAATTGCCACAAACTGCATGCTAAATAAAGATGTAGTTCTTCTGGACAGACCACAACTCTAAGAAGCTAGTGCTGCTATCTCATATATGAGTATTAAATATGGTATGCTTAGTATATTCCAACCTAAGATAGTTAACTACCTGAGACCAGCTGTGATGTTTAAAGACATAAAGGATAAAGTTTACTTTTAAAGGGTTTCTAAACATAGTTTCTGTCCTAGGAATATTGTCTTATCTCCATAACTATAGCTGATGCAGAAAGTCCAGCCAGTTTACTCATTTCGATTCAGAATATTTCAAATTTAGCAATAAACAATTAGCATTAGTTAAAAAAGAAACATATTCCAAGGGCAGGTTCGATGGTAGCTCTAATTACTGTCATGTCATTTACCCACTGGATCAAAGGGTATGTTTCACTTCTTGACAATATAAATGCTGCAGCAAAGACGAGAGGTGAAGTAAAACCAATACCTGTCCTGCAGGTCTAAAATTTGAATGGAAATTCAAGCACAAGTACTGGGGACACATCAAGGTGTGGTGTTTGGTTTGCCTGGAGATGCCGCATTGAATCATGTGATTCTAGATTAACATTAAATAGATTGAAAAAGAAACTTTGCACGGTATGAGCTTCATACCCCACCAAACAAAGTCTTGAAGGTATTATTTTACAAGTATATTTTTAAAGTTGTTTTATAAGAGAGACTTTGTAGAAGTGCCTAGATTTTGCCAGACTTCATCCAGCTTGACAAGAATGAGAGGCCCATGCCAACAGTCTAATCTAAGAGATTAGTCTTTCAAACTCACCATCCGGTTGCCTGTTACAGAATAACTCTTCTTAACTAAAAACCTAGTCAAACAAGGAAGCTGTAGGTGAGGAGATCTGTATAATATTCTAATTTAAGTAAGTTTGAGTTTAGTCACTGCAAATTTGACTGTGACTTTAATCTAAATTACTATGTAAACAAAAAGTAGATAGTTTCACTTTTTAAAAAAAATCCATTACTGTTTTGCATTTCAAAAGTTGGATTAAAGGGTTGTAACTGACTACAGCATGGAAAAAATAGTTCTTTTAATTCTTTCACCTTAAAGCATATTTTACGTCTCAAAAGTATAAAAAACTTTAATACAAGTACATACATATTATATATACACATACATATATATACTATATATGGATGAAACATATTTTAATGTTGTTTACTTTTTTAAATACTTGGTTGATCTTCAAGGTAAGAGCGATACAATTAAATTTTGTTCAGAAAGTTTGTTTTAAAGTTTATTTTAAGCACTATCGTACCAAATATTTCATATTTCACATTTTATATGTTGCACATAGCCTATACAGTACCTACATAGTTTTTAAATTATTGTTTAAAAAACAAAACAGCTGTTATAAATGAATATTATGTGTAATTGTTTCAAACATCCATTTTCTTTGTGAACATATTAGTGATTGAAGTATTTTGACTTTTGAGATTGAATGTAAAATATTTTAAATTTGGGATCATCACCTGTTCTGAAAACTAGATGCACCAACCATATCATTATTTGTTTGAGGAAAAAAAAGAAATCTGCATTTTAATTCATGTTGGTCAAAGTCGAATTACTATCTATTTATCTTATATCGTAGATCTGATAACCCTATCTAAAAGAAAGTCACATGCTAAGTGTAATCTTACATAGTGCTTGTATCGTTGCATTTGTTTTAATTTGTGGAAAAGTATTGTATCTAACTTGTATTACTTTGGTAGTTTCATCTTTATGTATTATTGATATTTGTAATTTTCTCAACTATAACAATGTAGTTACGCTACAACTTGCCTAAAACGTTCGAACTTGTTTTCTTTTTTCTGTTTTATTTCTTTGTTAATTCATTTAAACTCAATGAAAACATAGTATACATTACTAAAAGGTAAATTATGGGAATCACTGAAATATTTTTGTAGATTAATTGTAACATTGTCTTTTTTTCTTTTGTTTCATGATTTTGATTTTTAAAATTATTAGCACACAACTGTTTTCAGCCCTTTAATAATGGAGCATCAAAAACATCACCTGTATCCCCAAATATAGAAGACTGTATTTTTTACTATGATATCCATTTTCCAGAATTGTGATTACAATATGCAAAGAGTCATAAATATGCCATTTACAATAAGGAGGAGGCAAGGCAAATGCATAGATGTACAAATATATGTACAACAGATTTTGCTTTTTATTTATTTATAATGTAATTTTATAGAATAATTCTGGGATTTGAGAGGATCTAAAACTATTTTTCTGTATAAATATTATTTGCCAAAAGTTTGTTTATATTCAGAAGTCTGACTATGATGAATAAATCTTAAATGCTTTGTTTAATTAAAAAACAAAAATCACCAATATCCAAGACATGAAGATATCAATTCAACAAATACTGTAGTTAAGAGACTAACTCTCCACTTGTATGGGAACTACATTTCACTCTTGGTTTTCAGGATATAACAGCACTTCACCGAAATATTCCTTCAGCCATACCACTGGTAACATTTCTACTAAATCTTTCTGTAACACTTAAAGAATTCCCTCATTCATTACCTTACAGTGTAAACAGGAGTCTAATTTGTATCAATACTATGTTTTGGTTGTAATATTCAGTTCACTCACCCAATGTACAACCAATGAAATAAAAGAAGCATTTAAAAGGATTGTATAGTCTTCCTTCTTTTTGTGTTGAGACAGATTGATAATTCGCCAAACAAAACGGTTTTCACCTTCACACATATAGTATTAATTAACTTGAAAGAAGACCAAACTCTGGTCTTCGAACGGGAGATTGGTAGTTTTTGCTTTTGGCTTTGGCTTGTTCACAGCAAGAAAAACAAAAATGGTAATTTGAGAAGTATGTTTAGTATTCTTTAAAATTAGAAGTAAAAATAAATCCCACCACTCTTCTTCACATCTCAGACGGATAATGAAAAGATACGGGATTTGCAATCTACTCATCTGTAAAAGGGCTAATATCCAGAACCTACAAAGAACTCAAACAAATTTACAAGAAAAAAACAAACAACCCCATCAAAAAGTGGGCAAGGGATATGAACAGACATTTCTCAAAAGAAGACATTCATACAGCCAACAGACACATGAAAAAATGCTCATCATCACTGGCCATCAGA
>NC_045455.1:16185546-16218191 GCF_002776525.5 Piliocolobus tephrosceles | reverse complement strand
ACTGAGCAATGAGATCACTTGGACTCGGGAAGGGGAACATCACACACTGGGGCCTATCACGGGGAGGGGGGAGGGGAAAGGGGGGAGGGATTGCATTGGGAGTTATAGCTGATGTAAATGACGAGTTGATGGGTGCTGACGAGTTGATGGGTGCAGCACACCAACATGGCACAAGTATACATATGTAACAAACCTGCACGTTATGCACATGTATCCTAGAACTTAAAGTATAATAATAATAATAATAATAAATTAAAAAAAAATTTTCAAACGCATGTAGTATGTAGGATGGAGACATAAAGAGAGAAAAAAAAAAAAAAAGAACCCCAAAATAAATACAAAGTTAAATACAAAAGTAAATATATAGAAAAGCAATATGCCATTTTTATAAATTATCCATTGGACACACTACTATGACATGTTTTATTTAAATTTCTCACTGTATCGCCTTTGATTATAACCTCACATAACACTTTGTTGTAATATCATTTCCCACACAGATAACAAAAAGGTAATTCAGTCTTACTTATAGTATGGTTTGATGAAATTTGCTTTTTAATATAGATTTTTTGTATTGATAATTTAACATGCAACTTCACACATACACATATGCACACATATCCTCACTGCTTATTATGCAAACATAAGAATTCTAAGTTGTATTTTACACAATTCTTATTTGAAAAGGAAAAACTTGGCATTTATAATTGTGCTTTGTTATCCTAAAAGATAAGTATAAAAAAAGAATAAATCCTCTGCTTAGAATTGTATGCATCTGATGACTAGAATGTTCCATGGACTAGCATTCACCACATATACCTTAAACCTTTTCCTTTCCACTACCTGCTTACTCCCAGGGCTGGGTGCTGTAAGACACACTCACACTGCCATGAAAACCAATGGTCATACTACACCTTCATGTCATAATACTGGGTAAGCAGCACATATACTGAGATGGCTAACAACATTAGCCAAACACAGAAATGTGTATGAGCCATATAACTGCATTTCACCAAGCCCGAGCTAGATGCATACCAGTCAACTTCCTTGGAGCCAGATATCAAAAATGACCATGGCCACTCCAATGTCACTCCACAAAAGGGAGTGTGATGGAAGGGATGTCAGTATGTAAAAAGAGAGTGATCCTAAACAATTGCCAATTTTATAAAACCATGACCTTGAACACATACAAAGCTACGAAAGCCACAGTTCCTCCCAGATTTGTTTTGTTTGATTGTTTGTTTTGAGACACAGTCTTGCTCTGTTGCCCAGGCTGGAGTGCAGTGGCACGATCTCGGTTCACTGCAACCTATGCCTCCAGGGTTCAAGCGATTCTCCTGCCTCAGTCTCCTGAGTAGCTGGGATTACAGGAGTGCACCACCACACCTGGCTAATTTTTGTATTTGTAGTAGAGATGGGGTTTTACCATGTTGGTCAGGCTGATCTCAATCTCCTAACCTCATGATCTGCCCACCTCAGCCTCCCAAAGTGCTGGGATTATAGGCATGAGCCACTTCCCATTTTCTTTTTTTTTTTTTTTTTTTTGAGACGGAGTCCCACTCTGTCCCCAGGCTGGAGTGCAGTGGCGCCGTCTCGGCTCACTGCAAGCTCGGCCTCCCGGGTTCACGCCATTCTCCTGCCTCAGCCTCCCAAGTAGCTGGGACTACAGGCGCCCGCCGCTACGCCCGGCTAATTTTTTTGTATTTTTAGTAGAGATGGGGTTTCACTGTGTTAGCCAGGATGGTCTCGATCTCCTGACCTCGTGATCAGCCCACCTCAGCCTCCCAAAGTGCTGGGATTACAGGCTTGAGCCACCGCGCCCGACCCCATTTTCTTAAAAGGACTCACACAAGTGGTAGGTCCTGAAGCTTAAGCTTCATTAGTTTCATGGCAGATCTGCCTCTGTCCTCTATTTTAAACAAACAAGTAACAATGACAATAAACTTTCACTCTTCTCTGACTTCCCACTGCTCTTAGGATAAAATTCAACCCTTTTGCCCTGACTGACACCTTCTCCAACCGCATCCATTACCATGTTCCCCTGAGCAAACTACCGTCTAACCCCTCTGAACTCTTGCATTTCTCAAAGGACACAGAGTTCTTTCTGCCTCCTGAATTCCTTTCCTTCTGCCTGAAATGCTTGTCTTCTTTCTTGGGTCACAGCAAAATCATTTTCTTCTGAAGGCGAAATCACCTCATCCCAGACCTCAAGTGGCATATTTAATCTCTGCACTATGTTTATTGCTGCCATAGCAGCTATCACATTGTGTAACCATCTTGCTCATCTCTGTTTCAGTTGCATTATCTGCCTCTCATCGGAATTTAATCTCCATGATGGCAGGTCCCTTGTCTTGTTCACCACCTTTATTAGTCAGTTCTCATGCTGCTGATAAAGATGTACCCAAGACTGGGTAATTTATAAAGAAGAAGAGGTTTAATGGACTCACAGTTCCACTTGGCTGGGGAGGCCTCACAATCATGATGGAAGGTGAAAGGCACATCTTACATGGTGGCAGGCAAGACAGAATGAGAGCCAAGCAAAAGGGAAAACTCGTTATAAAATCATCAGATCTCATGAGACTTACTCACTACCATGAGAACAGTATTGAGGAAACTGCCTCCATGGTTCAATTATCTCCGACCACGTGGGAATTATGAGAGCTACAATTCAAGATGAGATTTGGGTGGGGACACAGTCAAGCTACATCACCATCATATCCCCTTTGCTCACAACGGTGTCAGAATACAACAGACTTCAATTCATATTTGTCAAGTGAATGATTAGTAAATCTGGGATGTCAGAAGAGATAGGCATAAATAAAATCTAAAACTATGAAATTAAAATAGTGATTCAATACATTTGCCACACACTCTACATTCTTGGCTAAGGAGCTAAGCAGAGATCCACTTAATAACAAGTATTTTTGAGCCTCTAATGCGTATATTACAAAATGCCAGAAAACATGACAAACAAAGGGCTTATTTCCTTATTAGATTGTAAACAATCTGAAACCATCACACTTCCTATAATTTAGAGAAAGAAAAAAAACATACAGATGGAAACAAAATACACGATATATATTGAGATATCTCGTGACGAGTTCCAAATTATTAAATAGTGAATGTCATGGGCAATTGGTGACAGCTGGAGATGTGATGGAAGTCTCCCTGGAGAAGTCTCTTGAACTGGACCTAGAGGAGTGGTAAATACAGAATTTGCAAAGTGAGAAGCCTGAGAAGCAACAGGAATAAAAATGCACAGGTGGGTGATTAGAAGGGATGGGGGTTCTATGCTCAAAGGAGAGAGTGGCACACAAAAAACAGCAGGGAACATTGGCTTTTGCAAGACAGCCAGAACTAAAAAAGTGAATAGCAGAGTGGAGCTGCAGTGTGCTGTCAGATCCTCCTGCAGAATGAAGTACTTACTCTGCAGGGTCCAGGAGTGCTGCAGCAGTCGGTTCTTCTGGAATTACATTAACTTAAGAGAAATGCCTGATCCAAAGCCTCACTCCCTCTCCTCGCATGCCCCTTTTCCAGTTCGTTGAAGGAAGAGGACGAAGGCCCACAGCCTTGCCCCAAATCAGAGCAACTCTTGAAGAGTCATCCTCGGGTGTCCATGGGACCAGCTGAGGCCTTTTTGAGACTGCAACAGAGCCCAGCTTCTCCTTCTGCCTCACTGTGCTTCCTGCCCTCCCTTCCACATGGGTTGGTCCCAGGGGTCTTCCCTAAAAACTTCATGCCCACTGGTCCCCACCTTAGAGATTACTTCCCAGGGAATCCAAACTACTATCAATAGGTAGATCCATCATTTGTCAATTCCATTACTGAAGCACTTGATGTTCTTTCAACTGATGCAAGAAATACATTTTAAATTCATAATTCGATTCTTTTTTGATAAAGAAAAAATTTGCCTGTAAATGTATCTTGCCTAAGATAGTACTAAATTAATCACAAAGAAGAAAAAGGAGAATGATAAGAAAGAATTCCAAGCTGAAACATTTTTATTATGATTTCAAAAAGTAGCAAATTTTCACACATTTTAAGGAGAAATATAGCCTTTTTTAAAAAAAAAAAAAAAGGGCGGGGGGAAAAGTGAAAGTCATGACTTCCATGTTTCTCTTGGTCCAATTCTTTTTAGTCTTTTACATTCCTGAGCCCTATGCCAATACTTCTTTCAAAAGAAACCAGAAAAAATAACCAAATTAATTCTATGTAAGCTAGGTATCATTATATAAGATGAAAGTTTATATTTGTTCAATACAATCCTGGAACTAAATTCAATTGTAGAACATAAGGGATATAAAACTCTAGAATATGGTCTGCTCAACCCATCAAAGCCATTTCAAAGCTAACTGAAGTGATTTGTCTATGTTGTTACATATTGTTTGCAAGCTTAAGTGGGGCACACTTGGGAATTAATACAGTTGATGGGTACTCTTGATAAAAAGGCTCCCTTAAGAAAGCAAGGAGTAATTAAAGAAACACATACACATAATCAATGCTCAGATAATCCCAACTCCTTCAAGAGTCATCAGTATGTTTTGAATGCAAACGACATACGAGGTGGTTTTACTTTGGTAAAAGTCCTTACAGAGGGCAATTAACCTATTTAGGGCATGAGCTGATAGCTAGCTGTGGACACAGGGACTATAACTTTTACATGTTCTACTCACAGGAGCCACTGCAGGAGACAGGAAACTGGGTTAATACAACAACTCTTTGTTGATCATTGGTGTGTGCTACCACTCACTAAACCACAGTTCATTCTGCAACCCTAGAAGGCAATAGTTGTAGTGTTTACAACCATAGAATTGGAAGCAAAACTAGCTCAAATCCTGGCTGCCCAATTTCTGCCCATGTGACCACAGGCAAGTGAGGGAACTTCCAGTCCTGTCTTCCTGCTCTGCAAAAAGGGAGCTGATAATAATGGTATCTCTCACATAGGATGGTTGTGAGAATTTAGCGAGTTACCATATAAAAACTCTTGGAACTGTGCCTGGATTATAAAGGCATTAGCTGTCCTTGAAAAACAAATCCAGTTTTTAAAAGTTGGCCATTTGAAATGAGTTTCTGCGTTTGTGCCATTTCTCAAGCAGGATGACCTCTCAGCATTACTCCTGGTAAAGTTAACTGGGACAGTCTGGTTGCCTCACAGTGGAATCAAGTAACCCAGGCGCCAGCCATCAGGCACTGACTTGGCTCCGCAGACAACTCAGGTTTTTATATCTCACAGTAATAAACATTCCAGAGTATCATTTTTGGAGGCACAATGGGATAAATACATTGAACGAGCCTCTGGAGGAGAATAACAAAGACAGCTGGATAAAATATTAAAACTGTCTCTTTAAAGGCACATTGGCGCTATCAAGAAAGGAAGAAATGCTCAGAGGATTAATAAAAAACAAGAACACTTTAACAAGAGCTAGGACAAAATCTATCCTCTGCCTGGTGGCATCTGCCCAGCTCCAGTACATTGGAGCCTCCACAGGCACAGCAGACCAAGAGAAAGACTTGGCCTGGACCAAGCTGTCTCCACGGCTGGATCAGCATGTAGTCACCTGTCTCAGGTATAGTAATTAAGAGAGCACCAACAAACCCAGAACTTGAGATTAAAAAATGTAATATTTTTAAAAATCAAAACGAATACAAAAAAATTCCATGATGAACAAAGTAGCAAAACTGTAAACAAAGATAAACTATTGCTGTTTATTTGATTTGCAACCCAGTCAAGGACAGTAAAGTTATGAGTCAATGTAATTCGTGAAACAGATATATCAACACATTATCAACTTCATGGAGAAAAAACATCTTTCCAAAGATGCAAACACATCATTAAGTAAGATAACATCCGTTTATGATAAAATCTCTTTACAAACTAGTAATAAGGAAACTTTCATATTATTATAAAGATTATATACAAAATACCTACATCAAGAACAGCAGCTAATGGTAAAATGTTAAAGAACTCCCTTCAATATCAAGGCCAAGGAAAATAGTACACCATAGTTGGTTTTACTCAACATTGTACAGAGACATCAGCTAGTACTGTAGTGCAAGAAAAAGAAATAAAATGTGTAAAATATAGAAAAGAAAATAAGCAAAGCTCATTATTACCAGATAATATAATCTGTATGCAGAAAATAATCAAAGAATCAACAGGTAAATATTAAGATTAATAAATGTGTTTATCAGATTTCCAAGATTAAAATCAATATGCATTAATTAAGATAATCTTATTTGTTGTAATAGATACATCTCAGTGGCTTAACAAAAGAAGAATTTGTTTCTTAGCAGGTAAAGCTAATTTAATGGGAAATAGGTGAAAGATGGGGATCTACTGCACCAAGTCACTTGTGGGCCCACTGATTGAGATGCCATCCTATTCAACTTGTGACTTCCAAAGTTGTTGTGACCATCCAACAACATACAGGGAAAGAGAGACTAGGAAGCTGTAAATGAGGTTTTTATGAGTCAGATAACATACACAGGAATTAATATGACAAAATATGTTTAAGTGCTTTCTGAGAAAATTTTCAGCTTTTTTGTAAGATCTTAATAAGCAGAGAGATATTCCATGTGCATAAATGGGAAATAAAACAATATCATTAAGATGTCACATCCTCCCATATTAATCTATAGCTTTAACACAATTGAATCAAAATAGTAACAACATTGTTTATGGTACCTGGAAAACTGATTCTAAAATGTATACAGAAAAGCAAAGAACTAGGAACAGCCAAAACACTCCTGAAGGAGAATAAGGTAGAGCTCTCCCAACCCCTACCAGAGCTAATTCTAAAACTGTAGTAACTAAGGCAGTGTGGAACTGATACAGTGTTAGACAAGGCAGACCAATGGAACAAAACAGAAAAGCCAGAAACAGTCCATGCTTAAAACAAACAAACAAACAGAAAAAAAACTTGGCTCATGACAGAGTGACAGGCATTGAAGATCAGTAGGGACAGGGGAATTATGCAATAAATGCCAGTGGGGAATTTGGTTATGTAATGGATTAAAAAAAATGTAAGTTGACCCTTACCTCCCACCATTCATAAAAATCATCTATTCAAATTAGACAGAAGGTTTCATTGTGAAGGGCAAAATGATACATTTTTGAAAAGATAGTGCATAAGACTATATTTCCCACCTGGGGGGAGGGGAAGATACATGAAATGTTTATTTTATCAAGTTTAGAATCTTAGGGAAAAATTAATAAATTCAATTCCTTTGAAATTAAGAAATTCTACTTGTCTAAGGGTTCTACAGGAGGACGAGAAAATGAACTAAGAGAGGATACTTGATACACATACAGGAGATAAAAATTAGTATTTGAGTATGTTAAGGACTCCTACAAAACAATTTAAAAAGGGATAAACAACCCAATATAAAAATGAGCAAAAGACAGGAACAGGCATTTCATAGAAGAGGAAACGTAAATGGCCCCAAAACATGAAAAATTATCCATTAGTAATCAGGGAAATGCAATTTCAAACCACAACGAGGTACCATTTCACACATATCAGGTCAGCAAAAAATTTAAACATTGAACAAAAGGTACTCTCATGTAGTGTTTGGAGTTTAAATTGGTATCATCACTTTAGAAAACTATTATGTGTTACCTAGTAAAACTGAGTACGTGCACCGGTGAAAAGCTGAGGTAGAGATCTAAACCCCAACTGACCAGCGATAACAGCAGCCAGGGGTGTGACAGAATCTGTCTATATCAGTCACTCATGGCAATGTCCCAGTTTAATGTCTTCAAATATGGGAAGAGAAGTGGCTTTGAGGTCAGATGTCCTAGGCACCAATCTTGCCTCCCACTACTTACTAACTGTGAGCCTTTGGCCAGACCCTTAACCTCTCTTAGTCACCTGTCTCAGGTATAGTAATTAAGGGAGCACCAACAAACACAGAACTTGAGAAAAAGAATATTTTAATGTAATATTTTTAAAAATCAAAACTACTACAAAAAAATCTCTCTGTGTCTCAGTTTTACCATCTATAAATGAGGACAATAAGATAGAACACTTAGTGAGTGCTATCACGGTGATGAATCCTGTGAAAATTTCACTGGAGATGAGGATGAAAGTATAAGGAGCTGGGGTCCCCGCTTGGAACATCACCAACTCGGGACACTTAGTTGATATCCCTTAATATTTGGGCTTACCATCTCCTCGGGACTATTCTGTAGGCAGTGGGTGATGTCTCAGGTGAAAGCCAAGTTCGGTACATCTTTATTTCTTAGCTAGAATATGGCGTGTCCCTAACAATTTCACACACGTCAGAAAAAAACCCCACAAATTCCACATCCAGCTTCCAAGCATAAATGAAGAACATGAAGTCACTTGCTATTTTAAAAGCTAATTACTAGTAAAATACTTTCAGATTCACATTTCCTGTGAAATAAAATTCTGCCTTTGAAATGAAAGTCTCTGGCAGAACTACTCAGCAACACCTTTGTTCCAAGCAGGGGTTTTCCTTTAGTACAGAACACACTGTTCCCTAGTCAGAAAAAGATTGATTTAATTTTAAAGGGGAGACAATGAAAGCATATCACTGTTAACACACATTTAAAAATATATGTGCAACATCACCAAAGAGACATAGATGTTGGTGAGCTCTTTTGTTTTTGTAAGTTTTATGGTGAAGACATGAAATAAAATATGTAAAGATACCCAGTTTAGTGTCTGAAATTGAAAATAATAAAGAAGTATTTGACTTCTTTATCATTTTCCAAAAATCTACTTTTGGGCTACAAATTGTGGGAGAGCTTCGTATCATCAAATTTCAGCTTCTTTGGAAAAATACTCCTTATAAATAGATTCAATGACTCAATATTTTTCACATTGATACTTTTTCTATATGTATACTATTGATTCTTCTCAAAAAGCTAGATTAGTTAGAGAATAATAAGGAATATGAAGAAAAAAAATCATCTCCAGCTTGTACAGACCAAAGAATAAACATTATTTCACTAAGATGAATATATTGAGTTTAAGCATATAATTCTACAGCTTCGAATGTTGGTTTCCCTACAAAATTGTACAAACTGTTAAATTCTTCCAAATCATTTGGTGTCAAGAAATATTTTAAAAATCATTCTCTTCTTTTCTTCCCTTCCACTGAAAAAAAGGTGGAAAGAATAGTCCTCTCCATTTCCTCATCTCTGGTTTACTCTTTTCATTTTGGAAAAGCATTATGCAATGTTTAAGATCTAAAAAGGTATAGAGGCCAGGCGCAGTAGCTCACGCCTGTAATCCCAGCAGTTTGGGAGGCTGAGGCGGGTAGATCATTTGAGGTCAGGAGTTCGAGACCAGCCTGGCCAAAATGGTGAAACCCCATCTCTACTAAAAATTCAAAAATTAGCCAGGACTAGTGGCGGTGTCTGTAATCCCGGCAACTTGGGAGGCTGAGGCAGGAGAATCACTTGAACCCAGGAGGTAGAGGTTGCACGCCACTGCAACCTGGGTGAGAGAATGAGACTCCATCTCAAAAAAAATAAAATAAAGTAAAAAGATATAGAGAATACAGCAACAAACGTCCATCTACCTACCCCCAAGCTTAATAAGCAACCTATTCACAACACAGTTGAAACTTTCTGTGAATGCTTCCAGATCAGATAACTCTCCCTCTTGAATTTGGTCGATACCATTCCCAAGCCTCTCCTCATAATCTTATTACTTATGTATCCTTAAACCACATGAAATATTGCTTGAATTTTAAATTTGATGTGAATGATATCATAGATTATGTATTCTTGTGCAACTTACTTGACTCACTCAGCTTTATGAGTGTGAGAACCATCCAGGCACATCCCGAGAGTTAATGTTCATTCATTTTTACTGCTGTATAGCATTCCACTGCATGAAGATGCCCTAACATGGTCTAGATTAGTGACTACTTTAAATATTAACTCATTTCTGTGAAAGGACATTAGTTATCTCCAGATACTATCTCCAGATTTTTATGCCACATTCTCTCCCGTGTTTGATATAGTCTAATTACCTTTTTGCCAGGTCATTTAATTTACATATCTCTGATTACTGGTATAGTTAAGCCTCTGTTTTTGTAATAAGTTTTTAGTTATTTAAGTTTTCTCTCCTGAAAATTGTTCTACATATCAGTCTTTTAGGGGGAGAGGTTTTTTGTTCTGTTTGTTTTGTTTTTTACTTGTAACACTGTCAAATTTATCAAGCCTTTTATTTATGGTTTAATAAATTCTTCTTTACCCTAAGGCCATAAAGATATCTTCTTATATTTTTCTTCTGTAGCAATTTTGTCTTTCAAATTATTCCGCTAAGGATTGATTTTTGTATATAAAGTGCAGCAGGGATCCAATATTATTTTGCTTTTCCCTGGAGGACAGTGAAATGCCCTAGCACCATTTATTGCATAGTGTTTCTTTTGTCCATTGGTCTGCAATAGCCTTTCAGACATAAATCAGTTTTCTATATATGTGTGGGCTTCCTACTCCTTCCTTCTGGAAGGAAATTTCTCATTTTTTAATTAAAGTGAATCCCTTAGCAGTTGCTGCTAGAAGGGTCAGTGGGTAGTAATCTTTCTTAGAAATGTATGAAAATGTTTGCCTTTTCTTAAATGATATTTAAGTGGATATACAATCTAGTTTCCCCCAGTATTTTGAAGATATTGCATTGTCTTCTGATATCTATGATTACAGAGATGGTGCAGGAGAAGTCAACCCTTGATTTGGCTTGTTTCTTTATACATGATCTCTCTTCCCTCCTCTAGCTTTGTACTTTTTCCTCTTTATCTTAGATGTTCTGCAATTTTAATATAAGGTTTCTAGATGCAATTTTTTTTTTTACTTCTCTTGGTTGGGGCTCTGCATGACTTTTCCAACTTAGGATTCCTTTTTGTTTAACTCTTAAAAGGTTGTAATCATTCTTTTTATTATTGCTTCCCACCAGGCTCTTTATTTTCTCCTTCCAGACCTTCTATTAGCTGTATATTGACTCTTCTCATGTAGTTCCAAGGTCTCTTCTTTCTGCTTTTTATATTTTCCCTCTCTTTGTCTCTCTGTGATGCATTCTGTACAGTTTCATCAGATATACTTTACATTTCACTAATTTTCTCTTCATCTGCATCCACTCTTGTTTAATCTATCTTGATCTTTATTTTAATTACTATGTCTTTCATTGTTTAAAATGTCTGTATGTTTTTTATAAATCTGTGTGCTCCTTTTCCCCAAAAATAAGCCCCACTATTGAATTAGGAATCTTACTCCTTATTTTCTCCCTTTGAACAATTTAAATGTTTATTTTAAAGTCTCTGAGATACTGCACTATTCTGTTTTAAAGTGTCTTTCCCATACAGGTAAGTCTCCTCAGTCCTGCGAATTTTTTCCTCTGAGCTTCTCTCAGCACCACTGTCTACTATGGCATCTCTGGGTTCTACATTCAGGAGATTCGATTCCTGCCCAGCGTCCAGGGCAAATGGAGCAAATCTAGCTTCTTTTTCAGGCCAGTCAGTGAAGTTTTTCTGGGCCATGGACTAGATAGCCCATTTGTTGGTCCTGGCTCCCCACTAAACAGGGAAATTATAGACCTGACTCTGTCCCTAAGTGGGCTTCATAATCCCACTTACTAAGATGTGTTTCCTGTCCTGGAAGTTGAGTATATACATCCTTGACTCCCTTATATTCACATCTGATATGCTCACCCTTGGGAAATCCATTCACTTATTTGGGATAAATAGTAATATGCAACTGTGTCAACTTCTGTTCACTACTTTAGCTGAATTCCTTCCTCAATTCTGGAAACCAGAGAGAATACCTTAGAATTCTGCTAAGCATTTGGTAAAATTTGTAGTTTAGCCACTATTTCCATGTCTACATGGAGAGTGAACATTTGTCAATCCAGCTCATTCAACCATTCCTAAATAGGAACTCTCCCTTCTTCCTTCCTTCTTTCCTCCCACTTCCTCCCTCCCTCCCTTCACCAGTCACCATCTTCTATCTCCGTCTCATTCTCATGGCCCTTCCTTCTCATTTTTTGGTGCTATCTTCTTTCTCTGTTCACAACACAAGATGTGGTCTCTAAGCTTCTTACCTTGGCCCTCTTATCTTCATTTTCTACTGGTACACTCTTGAGAAATTTGTTCAGTTCCTTGGCATAAATCCATTCAATTCTTTGGCAGTGTAACATCCTAACGACAAATCCAAGCCAGATAGACCCACTGAGCTCTAATGCCATGCGTTTACTTCTTACTGCATATATAGGCACCTACAAACCTCCCAGGCACGCCCATCTCAACATACCCAAAACAAAGCCATGATTAGCCTTGTGAAAATCTTTCTATTTACTCTTACATTTTCCTTCCTTTTGAGTGACATTTTCATCTGTCTGCTCAGTCACCAAAGTCAGAAACCTGGGTAATACAGCAAATGTTCCCTTCCTCTCAGTAGCTATATCCAGTCGACAATAAACCCCTACGTATTCCACCCATTTGGCAACTCTCATGTCTATCCTCTCTTCTCCATTTCCACTGTGATGGCCTGAGTCCTGGTCCTGAGTCCCTCTCTCTTGAGCTGCTGTTACAGTGGCCCAGATAATCTTCCAACTTCCCTTCAGTCTCATCTGACTTTTGTAAATAATCACAGGCAAGAAATATATCATGAGATTTTCTTATTTTCATTGTAACAGGAAATTACCAAAAGGAACTTCAAAATATCATGTGCTTATTTGTGGTCCAAGATGACATCTGGATAACAGTTCAAGATCCAGCCTTTCTCAACTTTACACTGAAACATACATGACACACACACACACAAAAGAATGAAATGACAAAAAAAAGAATGAAAACAAAAACTGTCAGAACTGTCAGGCATCCTACTACTGCCAGGCTATGGGAGGAAATTTCACTAATGAAATTTACAAAGCCGAAATGAACATCAAAATCCATGATGACACCGAGTCACACTTTGAGTCTTGAAGAAGAGCACATGCAGGCCTCCAAGGTAGCAGAGAAAAACATTGTTTGCCCTCCATCACCTTCCTTGGGGCTCAAGGGCCCAGCGACATTATGAACCAGGCCACCATGTAACCAGCCTCTTCTGCAGACAGTAAGTTCTGATACAACCTGAGCAGGATTTGCCCCACTTCCAGTCAACAAAACCCTTGTCCTCACCTCAAGTAGATCCAAGCCAAAAACCTCTAGAGAGTAAGAGGACCAGACGTAGGAAGAATGCTAAGAACTGAGCTGGCCTCCCTGTTAATCTCTCACCACCTCATCAGAGTAGAATTCCAGCTGTCTTACTAAACCACACCAAACAAAAACTTACTAAAACTCAGATCAAGACAACCTTCCCTAATATATCCTATTACAGAATAAAGCCCAAATTGCCTTATATAGCATTCGAGGCTTACTCTATACATAGGCTCCATCTACCTTTATCATCTACTTCTCATTATCTCCAAACATTGCAAACTCCAGCCACACAGTATTATTCAATGATTTTAAAGCATCCTTTATGCTTTCCTACCTTCTTGTCTAGGTTTCCCTGTTCCTTCTGCCTAGAAGACCCTCTTCTTCCTCTTTAAGCTCCCTAAAATCTTTATATTACTATTATTATTATTATATTATTATTTGAGATGCAGTCTTGCTCTGTTGCCTAGGCTGAAGTGCAGTGGAGTGATCTCAGATCACTGTAACCTCTGCCTCTGGGGTTCAAGTAATTCTCTTGCCTCAACCTCCCATGTAGCTGGGATTACAGGTGCATGACACAACACCCAGCTAATTTTTGTATTTTTAGTAGAGACAGGGTTTCACCATGTTGGCCAGGCTGGTCTTGAACTCCTGACCTCAGGTGATCTGTCCACAGACTCCCAAAGTGCAGCTTCTCCATTATTAAAGATCCACATTTCAAGGTCCAAATCCTTCCTCAAATCTTCCAAAACCCCTAAATTGGAATTAGTCTCCCCTTCCCCTGTGCTTCTATAACATTTTCTTTGTGCTTCTATTTTAATATTTATCATCATTGTCTGTCTTAGATTGATAACGGCAACTTTGCTCCTCCTACTAGACTGTGAATGTTTTCATTTTATTAGCTAACACATACCATAGTGCCTTCTGTATCAAAGATATGCAATGGACATGTGTTGCATCAACTGGAGATGAGATGAAAATGAACTACAGAAAATTTCTTGCTCAGGTCTCAATTTTTACTATTTCATTTCTATTTATATTTAAAACAATCACTAGGTTTTGTCACTAGGCCAAGCAGCAGGCTGAAAAGGAATGAAACCTTGAATTTCTTTTGCAGTTTTGAAGAGGAAATCCATATGTGACACCTTCTCTGACGAAAGAAAGAGGAACTAAAGGTCACAAGGGGTGGGGAGGAGGGGGCGTTGAGGTCATAGAACAAAAGGAAATCCCATTTTCTAATCTCTACAAGATGGTTGCGTTGCTGATCTCTCCTGCTGCAATACAGCAATAAAACATGTCCTGGAAGGTCAGCAGATGTTACAGCAGTGGGAAAAGCAGGATATAATTATCAATGATCAAGGCACTCAGTGGGGCCATCTCAATTTTCTCCTCTATCATTCATGATAGAAAATTGATGTCAATTCCAAAGCCACTTATGTATTTGCGGCACAATAGTGAATCATCCATTCAAACATCTTTCAGTTATTTCCTAATGAGCTGACGCTCTATGTGAAGGTTGCTGTTCATTTGTATAGTCATCCCTGTACTTAAAATACTAAGGAAAACTTGTCCCTTCTTATTGACCTCAAGGATACTGATTCCATAATGGTTATAAAAGGCACAGAAGTTGTGTTTTGCATGCCTTTTTCCGCCAAATTCAAAAGCATAATTGCTCTTGCTTTTCAGCCACTGATTCAACAAATGGTAATGGGAGTTCTTGCTCTGCTGCAAGCACGGTGCTAAGAACTAGAGGTAAAATGATGAGACACCTGACTTCATGGAACTTACTTTCCCTTGGGAGAGACAGACACCAATAAAATAATTCTATGGATAAGTGAAAATTTTATGGAAACCAAAAGAAGTTTTGTGGAAAGGAAATGAGAATCTATAATAAAGGGATCTTTGTTTATCAGGAATGTTAGAAGGCTTCCCTAGAAAATCTTGTACACTGAGATTTGAAGGTTGAGTATGAGTTAAACAGGGAATGAGGAAAGAGAATGTTCCAGGCAGGAGGAGAACAGCAAATATAAAGACTTTGCTGCCTGAGAAAAGATGTTTATGAACACTGAGGAAAAACCAATCATTATGACTTCAGCATACTGAGCTCTCTATCTGCAATGCTATTTAGTGGCCAAGTTCCTAGGATTCTACAATAGTATTCTACTTAGTAAAAGTTCATTATTTAGCTGTTTGGAAAGCTTAAAAATGAAGACAGTTTTATGAAATTGGGTGACAAACATAGTCTTAATATGAGGTGGGGCAAAAAAATGATGTGAATAGCTTAGCGCGGCCTGAAATTTTTGAGCTCGGGTTCTTAATTTGTAACCCATCTTTCCTCCTCCTCTGTCCTCCCCAAGTCCAGATGTATAGTCACAGGACCTAAATCTTCCTCTACTATGAACTTTCAAGTGAAGGCAGCACACAAAACACCACTCAAAAAGGATTTCATTAGCAGTTTTCTGAGCGTTTTGTCACTGGACTTACTGACTAAGCTTACTGAACATTTTGCTTGAGGATCTTAGGATAGAAACCAATTATTATTTCTTAAAATGATCAGCTAAGGCCAGGCGTCGTGGCTTACACCTGTAATCCAAGCACTTTGGGAGGTCGAGGCAGGTGGATCACTTGAGGTCAGGAGTTTGAGGCCAGCCTTGTTAACATGGTAAAACCTCATTTCTACTAAAAATACAAAAAATTAGCTGAGTGTGGTGGCACATGCCTGTAATCTCAGCTACTTGGGAGGCTGAGGCAGGAGAATCACTTGGACTTGAGAGGTGGAGGTTGCAGTGAGCCAATATTGTGCCACTGCACTCCAGCCTGGGTGAGAAGAGCAAAACTCTGTCTCAAAAAAACAAACAAACAAAAAAAAAAAAACAAAAAAAAACACTCAGCTAAGCAGAGGCTGGTGGGTTTTTACACCTGACAGTTCCTTTCTTAACATTTCCAAAGTTTGTTTCACTGATTCAGAATGACTTTTGAAACCATTATTTAATTAATTTTTTTTTACCTGCTGTCCAGCATGTTCTGATTTCTGCCTTGGCAGGAACAAAACATTAATCTCCTCCCATAATCCTGACATGCAGGATTGGCACAGCATTTATTAATTCACCTTTCACTTAAATTGGTTTTCTTTTTAGCTGCACTGCATCCAACATCTCGGACTAACCATATCTTTTTTTTTTAGCATAATATAAGATAGGGTCAAACCTTTACTTCTTGAGCTGGGTTTAATAAATAAAACTAATAGCTGAGATTGATTACCCGTGTAGACAGCAAACTACAAAACCCAAGATGAATGTATAATTTGCAGCTCTCTATGACATGTATTAAATTTTGAGACATAAGATAAATAATTCATGTAAATAAGAAAGTGAGGACACCCAAGAATGAAGTTTGTGGTTATCCTTTAACAGCAGGTGAAATAAACAACCAATTTCGTTAACTTTTGATTTAGGCCTTTTAAATACATTTTTACTAACCACTGCCTAATTGAGACTGCTGTATAGATTAAAGAAATTCTGTTATTTGTCCTTAACTAGAGACATTTTAAATTAAATATCTAGATCCCTCAAAAAGTGATCACTACATTTACATCTTACTTACACTAAAGTCAGCCTACCACCTTGAGATTTAGAGAATTAAAGTCCCTTAGATAATTAGGGGAGGTTAAAAAACAAAACCAAAAACACAAAAACAGCAGGCATAAATGATAAGGTATTATTTTTTCTTCTTTGGTACCTGCCAAGTAGAACCCAGTGGATAAAATATGGAATAAGTGTTGAATGTTGCTTACACTTCTTATATGCCTAAATTAGTATGTCTGATATTATAATTTAACCAAACAAGTTTTTCAACTTGCAAGATGGGGATTAAAAAGTCCACTCATTCATAGGGTGGCTTCATGGTTTAATTAGATTTGAAGAAGCCAAGATAATCCTGAGATCCTCTGAGGAAGATGTATAAGAAATGATATGGCTGTTTCAATGAAGAACTGTGCCCATCTCCTCTGCCACTGGGATATTCCTAACTGGGATCAGAGAGTGCTCAGATTTTTAAGCCATCAAGAACAGGACCTTTGACCAGGTGGTGCAGATTTCTGACCCCAGGGATACAAAGAGACCTTCCAGGTCTTCCATAGTTCAGAGTACTGGTACTCAGTGCTCAGCAGTGGACACGATGCTGTGGTCAGTTAAGTCCTACCTGAATGTCTACAAGACAGCACACTAGGTTTTTCTGGAATGTTCTAAAGGCAAAGAGAGTCCCTGCTTTCCAAGATTTACAGTTTGTGATGAGAACTGTGACTAGCTAACATGATGTTTTTTAACCTTTAGAAGAATTTTTATTATTATCCCCATTTTACAGATGAGAAGACAAAGGAACAGAAACAAGAGTTTGGTGATTTGTCAGGTGCAGCCTTCACCTCATTCTCCACCCTGCTGTTTACAGAGCTGTAAAGAGACTTGCAACTGAGGATTTCTTTGGGGTTAAATGTTGTTCTTCTCATAGGATTAAAGGTTAGCTAATCTCTACCAGGTTTGAATTTTAGAAATTCTCAGTATTTGTTTAAAAGTGCTGGAATAATGTCAGTTCTGGGTATAATTTCTCCTGAGTAACCATACATACTTGGGGTAGAATCACCTGAGCTGGCTCAGTTTCTGCAGACACTGTATTGAGCTACAATAACGAAGGAGTCCCATACTATATTCTGTATCAAACCATTCTTCGAAATTTTTTGTGAAGATTGGAAATGAGGCAACGTTTTGTGTACTATTTAACCTAAACAGAGTAAAACAAAAGTTTTATATAATCTGAATAAAGGAAAAATTTAGGGGACTCAATGGGTGTCTTTGAGATCCTTCCAGCAAATTTACATCCACAGCGATCTGGGGGCTACTCTCTAGGCCTAGAGATTGAGTCACCTATTGCAGCTCCACCTGCTTCCCTCCCCCATCAATATGAAACCAGCACCTTCGATGTCAAGCCCTTTACTCAGGGCTTTTTTTTTTTTCTTTTTTTCTTTTTGTTTTTTTTTTGCCTGCAATTATTGGTGTGTTTCCAAGCAGGCGACTTCTGCAGTACCCAGTCTAGATTATATGAAGCAAAAAGAAAACTGAGGAAACTCACATCTGTGTCATTTATTGGGTCTCAAGGTCCCTGAAGGCTTTGCTTTCTTCTCTCCACCTTTTAGACTCTTCTGTTTGTTCTACATATCATGCATGTCCAGGGGTTTTAGTTGTGCTCAGTGAGAAATAGGGAAAAGTGAATCCACTCCATCTTTCCGGAAGTGGTAATCCCCTCAACTTGCCTTTTTAAGAACTGTGGTTTTATACACAGAAGCCACTTTAAGTGGCTTTAAGTTCAGCAGCATTAAGTACATTCACAATGCTGTACAACCATCACCATCATCCCTCTCCTGATCTTTTTTATCAACTCAAGCAGAATTCTTATACTCATTCAACAATTCCCCATTCCCCTTCCCCCCTAGTGCCTGGTGACTTCTACTTTCTATATTTATGAATTTGCCTGTTCTAGATATTTTATATAAGTGGAATCATACAGTATTTGTTTGTGATGAGTTTATTTCACCATAGCACAATGTCCTCAAGGTTCATCCATGTTGTAGCATGTGTCAGAATTGCCTTCCTATCTAGGGCTGATACTCAGCTGTATGGACATAGAACATTCTATTCATCCATTTAGTCTGTTGATGGACACTTGTGTTTCCTAACTTGCCTCTTTAGTGCTGAGAGCTGACGTGAGGGGGAGAGTGGAGGTTTGTGAAACTCTTTACCTTGGTTTCCCCTACTCCTTTCCCTCTGTAGTAAAGGAGGCAGAAGAGAAAGAGCCTGACTTTTAGGATGTAAGTCCTGGCATCCTGGATCAATCTTCAGCCCACTTTCCTTTAAGCAGCCTGATAGAGGCTATTGTACAGCTTATGTGGTTGGCAGACTGGTGCTTACTGACTTAAATAACTTTCCAATATGGACTTATTCACAATGTAATCTGATGCTTTTTAAATGCCAAAAAGAAAAAAAAAAGATATTGTGAGTCTGTGCACATCCCCGCACCTCCAGGCCTCATCAGTCCCTGCCAGAGCACAGCCTTACTCCAACTGCCTGGTGTTGTCACTGAGCCCCAGAGAACCAGCCATCCAAAACTGCAAGGGAAAACAAATCCAGGAAAACCCTACACACACGTCAGTGAATGCGTCTACACCAATCACATCTTGACTGAAGCTACAGTGAAGGTACCCAGTTATAGTTCAGGGTACCATACAAAAAACATGCAAAAAGACTGTGGACCCTGAGGAACTGAGAACAGTGTGGCTCACTGATAGGAACTCGGACACTGTAAAGGCAAGTGTACATCTGCATTCTGATGTGTGCTCCATGTTCCTCAAGGGTTGAGTTGATGTGGACAGAACTTCTTGTGGTGACCCCCATACTCCTACTCAAAAGTGAACCCTCCACAAATACTACCTGACCTGTTGTGATTATTCCTAGTAAAACAACCCCAGCTCCCTCGCAAAGTTTAAAATTGGCGGTTTCACTGCCATCAGGGTTTAAGGTTGGTGGTTTTAATTAAAGATACTAAGTATTTTAGGGTAGGAGATTGTTTTGTTTTGTTTTCCCAAAACATTGTGATGGACTATGTCACAATATATGATGAACTCAAAACATTGTGATGGACTCTGAGATTTTAGATACTAGCTCTGCTTTCCTCTGTTAATTCTATTCATGAAAAAAATTAGACATGGCATTCTGAAAGATATGAAGACCAGGAGAAGTCTAATCTTCATTTATACCAACATCTGGAGATTAAACTGCTGAGAAAGGGCTCTTGGCCCCATTCCAATAACTTGTAATCATTGAACAAAATATAGCAAATATAATTACATTAAAGTCAGGATTAGAAGATAGAATGGGAAATCACTAGATACAGAAAGAGAGAAGAAATTCAAACCTGGAGTGGAAATGAGGTAATGAGGTTAAGGCTATCCACAGGGCCGGAGGACCCCAATTTAAGTTCAGAGGAATGGAAGCAAGTTGGGATTTTAACACCCACATGCTTTCGATAGGTCCCATCTCAGTCAGGGAGCTGGAGGGCTGGGCTATAGCCAGAAACTTTAAGGAGCTATAAAATACATGAAGGAGAGACTAGAAGTTGGCAAAATAATAATAATAATAACAATAATCTACTAAATCTAGATTCTTCTCCTCTGGAAGAACTGGATGGCAAACTTTGGATTCAATTGGAAAAGGCCTTAGGAAAGGATCTCTTGGCATGAGAAAATTCCAAATCTTTCCTAAGCAAAACCCTTGTCTGGGTCATACATTTATCTGTTTTCTAAAAATTAGGATTAATTGAAACAAAGCAGGTGAAAAAATCAAGTTGTGATTTTTTTCTGATGCACATGAATTGGATCATCATCATCCACATTGTCAGTCCTCATTAATATCACAGTTATAATTCTCTAAATGTGATCACCGACACTCCATGCTAGACTTCTTATAAACAAATCATAGGAGTGGCTTTCTCCAAAACAACATTTATAAAACAGGTAAGTAAGGGTCAGGTAAAACTCCTGTATTACTAATCAACCTGTTGTACTTCATCAATAAAATGATTAAGAGCAACTTAACATTGTGATATGATTTGGCTATGTCCCCACCCAAATCTCATTTCGAATTACAGTTCCCATAATTCCCTCATGTTGTGGGAGGGACCCAGTGGGAGATACTTGAATCATGGGGGTGATTTCCCCATACTGTTCTTGTGGTAGTAAGTCTCATGAGACCTGATGGTTTTATAAGGCCTGTTTTCATTTTATTATTAATAGCATCCCTTTTTATTCTCAAAAATGTCCAAATTTAGCAGGTAAATTATATGGTCTAGTAGTTTCATTTTCAAGTTAATTTAAAATATAAATACAGCTATTTTAGATATTACATCAAGTTTTAAAATGTGACCGAGGTTATGATCCAGAAGCCCTGAATGCCCCTCCCTGCAGGTAGGACAATAAGCAAATCCCTGCATTCACAGGATCCCAAGTACTATCTTAAAGAGGAACTAGATGATTTCATATTACTTTTCCGTTTCTCCAGATGACAACTGGATAATTGTTGCTGCATAAAAACAACAATAAATAGTTAAGTTGAAGCAAACCACCTCTTTCTGTATGTGTTGAATAGCTGCAGGAAATACTCAAATCCTCCTGGATTGTCCACTTGTTGTGGGACTGGCACAGGGTTCTATGTCTGGGTCTGTGAGATAAGCTGATCCCAGGCCTCATGTCACATGACCTGGCTAGTGCCTGAAGCTTTTGCACTGCATCTTATTATTAAACCTGCATGAGAGTCATTATTTCCATCATTACAGAAAGGACAAACTATCTCCTCCAGGGAATCTGGCAGGACCCTCTAACTAACACTATCATAAAGCAGCTCCAGAAGTCACTGTCATCAGCTACATGCAATTAGCTTCTGAAAAATTATTCGGCCATAATTTATAATTAATACTGACAAACTGACAATAGAATGCTGTTCATTTCCAATGTACTCCTAACAGAGATATGAGAGAACATGTTCCAACAGGATAATTTTGTCTTTTTCAGGAAACTTCTGGTTGTAATAGAAAACCAGAAAACCACTGATACTAACTTAAAGGAAAATTTAGTGTAATGTTTGGGTGGAGGCGGGGATCTCAATGCCAATGGTAGAAAATGCAGTTGGATCTCCTCATGAGTAGGAAAGCTCTCCGGAACTAAGTGAGCCATCACTGCTTCTCTAAGAATCAACTTTATTCTTTGACATTTCTCTGCAGATTAGCATTTCTGCTGAGTTGTACACAGAGGCTATCAAAGGCTTTCCTAGTGTGGCTTTCCTTACTTCCTAGTTCAAACGCCCAGCCCCACCCTCTGGACTCTAGTTCTAAATTCCTAGGAGGAAACAAATCTTACTGGCTCACGAGCTAGGCACCATGTGCCAATGACCACATCAACGATCGATGACCAGAGAACTCATGTAGTACAAAAATGGGTCCCCTGGAGCCTGACAAAACTCCTAAGAAACCTACAAGTGGATAGTCATGCGCATTTTTATTGTATGTCTCTAGTACTAAGAATGCCTATTTTCTATTTTTCTCAAATACATTTGAAAATAAGTTGGGCATATGGGCACACAGAAGCATCATGTTCTGAGTAGGTAGTAATGCCATTTTAGCACACTCAACTGTGCCTCTAAAATCTTCTGTACAGAAGTAGATTAGATTGTGTAATTCATGAGAACCATGCCAAAAGCCCCCAACTAAGGCAGCCACTGTAAACTCACAATGAGGAGGCTGGCATCTTTTATTCTCTCTCCTGTCTGCTGTCATCTGGAGATTCTTGCCTCAGCCCCTACGAAGATTCTGTGCCTCCCACCATCTGCAAGCTTTCCTGTCCTGCCTACACCAGCCCTCAGCTGGAATGAAAAAGGGGGTCTTTAATATGGGGACTGAAGACATCATAAATAGTTTCCTTAGCAGCTTGTCAAAGTCCTGCCAATCAGATGTCCTTGATTTCTAAGCAACAAGAAAAGCTACTGAAATTTTAAGGGAACACAAGACAAAACTGTATCAAGGACATGTGTAAGTTTTTATATATTTTTCTAATATTTTTTAACCTTGATGACTCATATCTTTTAAAACACGTTTGCCTTGGTGATTTGTTTTATTCTTGTTGTTTTTTTTTAAACCAGTTAGAATCGCCTTATTGGCTATTTTTGATTCACATAGAAGTGGAAGTGATTCTTTTTAAGAATGATTTCACACACAATGAGATAGAGAAAATGGGAGTTTTTCTATATTTTTCCATTACTTTATCACATTCAGCAGTTGTTTGTCTTTTAGTATAAGGATTTGGTTAGAACATTAAAAATGATTGCTTAAAGGATGAGACCCAGTTGCAGTTCCTGTGAATTGAGCCTATGTTACTGTCTTTTGAAGAATAACACTGTTTAAAATGTCACATTGTTATGAGTTCATATAGTTTAGAGTTTCAGTTCAAAGTTGAAAAACACCACTGATTTCCCTTTAGTAGGGAGAATAAAATAATTTGATAATTTGAAAATTAAGCATACTTTTCATAACATTTAAGTTTTATATTTAATCCAATTCATTCAACATTTATTGACTATATACTATGGACTAAAGCATAATAAAGATTAGAAAGACGAAAAAACTTATAGATTCTCCACCCTCCTCCCCACCAGACATCCATGAGTCCATATACCAGCTGAAATGACAAAGATAAATATAATGCAAGACAAATTGCAGTACACATGAGAAGAAAGGTATAAACTTTTTGGAAAACATGGTGAGAGATTAGTTTAAGGAAAACAAGGGGAGGTGGAATTTAGGTTAAATTCTGGATTTGGGGTAGGCCAGCTCATTAGTATCCTTGGTAAAAATTTCCAAGATCACTAGTTCCTCTAAGTGTGATCTTTACTTCAGAAAGCACATAGTATTGTTAAATTGATTTTCAACCCAGAGGCAAATCAGAATCATTTAGAGGATTTTGTTCAATATACACATTCCCAACCCTCCTTCCCCTAGATTATTCACTGATGAGACTTGGGAAGGATTTGGGCATTAACAATGCTCCCCCTACCCCAACCCAAAGACATATAGAGCAAGACAAAGTGTGAATGCCACAGTGAAATCTATTTAAAGAGATGTACACCAATGTGCAACACAGTTTCTGAAAAAACTTATTTTGAATAGATAAAGGTTTCTTGAAACAATCTATTTGACCCTTAAAACTAGAAATGTATTAATATAGATCATTTTTATTTAAAGTTTTCTTATTTTTATTTAAGTTTATCTAATATGTATTTATGAAATGTACTTTAGTCTTTTCTGGAATCAAGTGGAGGAAAAAAACAAAATAGATATGTTAAAATAGAGATCATAAGACTAATGGAACAGGCTCCTTGTGGCAATAAAGTACCAAATAATAAATGAGACCTAAGGCCATGCCAGAAAAAGCTAAAGTCACATACCCCTACCCTTATAGAATAAACTATGCTCTAATTGCCACAAGTTTTTCTAATTCTCTAGCAGCTAAACAAGCACTGGCCTCAAGATAAGCAGTATTGAAACAATCGTAGCTCATTGAGCACCAGATGCTGACTAACTGACCCCTCTGTTCCACAAACCACAGCTGCAGCTTTGATTGGACAAGACTGATTTCAGTAACTTTCTCCTGATAAGAGATCACTGACCATCTTCTGGTTCTGTCTGGTTTACAAAGGCTGAGCACTGAGTGCCTTCACGTCCCTGCTTCACCTTTTCACATATAGAGCTTAATTGGAATGCATTTAAATGTGAAGTCTCCACACCAAAGTGAACAAGGGATGTACGTAACATCCATGTTTGCTTACTATTCATGCACATGCCCCCTCTTCATGGATATTTATAGCTCCTCCTACAACGTGTTAAATAAATATACTTGGCCAATCCATTCAGCATAAATTCCTATCTCATCCTCCCTAGAATAACTTTTTCTTTTGGTCTCTGCCTGAGGTTACACTTCCCAGCAAGTTAGGATGGCCACTCTGCTGGCTGCAACTCTTGGTAAGAAATAAAGCTCTCCTCTCCAAATTTATAGATTTCATGATTTTAAGTTGACAAGTAGATGGCAGATATCGAAACAGAGCTAGTTAATGTTCGCTATTTCTGTGTTTGTGAGAGCCAGCATTTAAGGAGTATTATACAAGGCATGGTTAAATGTCTTACTAAGCCTCAGTCCAGCCTCCACCCCATCAATCACATATGCAGATAGAACCCTCAGGCTTAAGAGGGTCTACAGCCCTAATGTAAAGAGCAGCACTAAGTACTTTGAAACTCTGCAACTTTAATATAAAAATCTTAAGAATCATAACCTTACAGCACCACAGTTTGTCCATCTGAGTTCCTTTCACTTTGTCAGTGTGTAGTATAGAACTGACTTAATCCATTCCAGCTTTGAAACTAATTGTTGCTTACATAATTTAATTACATTGACAGATTAATCTTTCTTATGTAATTAACATGCATTGTTGTATCTTTTCACTGGAAACATTAGTTTGCACGGAAAATGGCCAGAATCTTTATTAAAAACCTAATAAACACCAGAGACCAGTCCCCAAAAGAATGTAATCAAGACAAAGTATAAGAAAATACTTTAACTTTCCTTGACTACTTGGTACACCAAGGAAAATAAGGCTTACTATTTCTGAAATGTCTCCCTCAGCTTCTCTCATTCAAATGTAGACTCTGATCAATTTCACCATCAATGCCATTGCACAGAGATAGCGCTTTGACTACGTAAACAAGACATGTTTTTCAACTAGTACAGCCCAATGAATGTGGTTAATAATTCATTAAGTGACTAATATTTTGTAAGGCTGTGTGAGAAACATTAATTAGGATAATAGTAAAAGATGGTGTACTGTTCTGTGAAAAGCAGGAAACTGATTTTTGAGGTGATAATTCTAGAGAGCAGGATGAATAACTTCCCTCAACAAGATAAATGGATGGCTGCTGAGAAGAGTTAGATGGTCCTTCTACCATAACTCTGCTCTGTCTTCCCCAAGATGCCTTCAAACCACTGCTGAACACAATAATGTGAGAAGCAGAAGAGAAATGGAGGGAATCAGAGAAGGGATGCAGCTTCAAAGTTTAAAAAATTCTTAATCTCATAAAAATTAAAAAGTATTTGAAATGAGTTTAAGAATCTAGTAATTGTAAAGGCTGTTATTTTTCATGTTACACCATGTTGAGTGATTAACCTTACTGAAAAAAATTAGTAAGTGTATGACAAAAATAAGTGGATTTACATGGCCTCCTTATACTCGCTCTGGGCACATACTCATGCCATGACTTATCCCCCAATTTAAACGATTTTCTTCTATTTTACTTTCTTCATTTTCTTTTTCATCCAGATAAGCATAGTTCCATGCCCCAAAGTTGACAGACTGTGAAATTTAACTGTATATCTCCCACTTACATTTTAATTGGAAAAAAATTACTTTTACATCAACAGACCAAATCCTAAGTGCAGAATTTCAGACAGCAGTCAGCTGATAGAAGACATGATTTTTCAGATCTTTCCTGGCACTACTAAATTCCAGGTCTACAAACTGCCATTGACCTTGCCTGTTGCAGACTTAGTGTTTTTGAGATACAAGTTTCTTTGGAGATAAGACCAACTTTGGAGGACACTTTTATCAACCTCACCTTGATTTAGGGAAAATCCTTATTCCTTTCCTTTTATTTTCATCTTCTTTGTGTTCAAAACCCAGGGTTTTTAGAAGCAACATTATAGTCCACTCAATTGTTCATTTATTTACAAACATTTTATGAATTCCCACAATTGTTTTTAGGCAATGTGCTGAATGCTGGTAAAACAAAAATGAACAAAGCACTGTCCCTTTCCCCAGTCACTGGAGAAGACAGTGCAATCACGTGCTATTGGCGTTAAGACAGAAGTCTGTTCAGGGTTACACTTGGGGTCACAAAAAGTGAGTGGTAAATCCTACCTCCAATAATACCAAGATGTGTTCATATATCTACCATAGCTTAATTTAAAAAATTCTTATATTCGTATAGAATATATAGCATTAGAAAAATTAGTACTACAACCATGTTTGACCAGAAACCACATAATGCCTAAAAAGTTCTGATTTTTATTACAAATATTTATTATTGTTGCTCTACTATTACATTTGGCACATCTATGGGTTATTTTATTTCCAAAATGCTTTGCTAATCTGTAACTTATTATTACTTACAGCTTTTTTTGTTGAAAAGATTTTCCTACAGCAAGGTACAAAAAAGGCATTCTAGTGAAAACATTTTAAATTACACTAGTTACCAAAAAGACTATCTTTATGTATTACTGTTCTATTGAAATTTTTCTTTTCAATCAAATTCCATTCATTTCTACATAATGCATGTCAATAACAGCTACCATGGAAAAATAACCAGAAGCAAAAACTGTTTTTCTACCTGTCCTCATTTTTTGCCACTCCTCATGTTTCCTTCTATTTGTGAAAGTTTGAATCCCTCCTTCTTGATGCCCTTAAATCCATAATTACTTCTTATGACAACTCTTTTGACGCCCACATTATAAATTATTCATTATTTTGAATGACGCCTTAATTTCAAATGCACTCTTGTACTCCTACTTTGTCTTCTGTATTTTTCTCCTATATTATTTTTATACTTTTAAATAATCTTGCTTTGAGACTTCTGGCATCTTTCTCTTTCTCTGAGAGATGCCCCTAGAATGCTGTTGCTACAGGGAATTTAAAAATAAAGTGATTCTGGTATTTCCCTTATTCGCTCTTACTTCATTCCTGTTTTCTTCCTTTGCTCTTCCGGTTCCTTACATCTAGAGTGTTCTCTTCTGCCCCATCTAGCCTGTCCTTTATCCACTTCCTTCAAAACCTGATACAATATTAATTTCCTTCAGACAACTCTCCTGGACTAACCTACTCCAATTTACTGTTTCTCTCGACCTCTAGGAATGTCACTATAAACTATACATTTCATTCTCATTTACTTGGAAAGTGTTTGTTTTTGTAATTTCATTCATCTATTTAGTTATACATTTTGTAATATTATTTATATAATTACTATATGCCTTTTCTAATTCCTGATTTTTCCTTATTAGTTTTAATGATAACCATTATTTTATAACATAAACATGTAATTGGTTGCTTACTATCTGTCTCTCCTGCTAGAATACAAGCCCTTTTGGATAATTGCTTATTGTTGTATCCCCAGAGCCTAAAAAATATACACAGTAATTGCTCAATTAATATTATAGTATCTTTGAAATATCATTCGGATATTAGTGAAATGCAAGTGCTCACAAATGCTTGCTGATTTTTTTAAACCCCATTTTGGCTGGAACGGCTCACATTTTTTGTAACAGGTGGGATGTATTTTGCTGTAAGATGCAGAAAACCTTACCAACACAGACTTAAATCGAAAGACACCAGCTGTTTACTTAGCCATAAGTCCAAAGATAGGAAGTTCTAATGTTAGTTTGACTGCCCCATGTTGTCATGCAGAACCTAGGTTCTTTCCATCCTCCTCCTTGGCCATCTGAAGTTGCTGGCTTTCTACGGTATTGCATCATAATGCCATAATGCATCATAGCCCCAAGATGGTGGCCACATTCTCGTATTTCAATGTGTAAAGCAGGAAGCAAGGAGAGTGACATCAGTAAACAGGGATATTTCCTCACTCTTACAAATATCCTAGAAATCCCTCCAGCCCCAGCAGCCTTCTCCCCATTCCGATGACAAGAACTGAGTCACATGCCTACTTCTGGACTAACGGTGGGCAGAGGGAAAGCAATGCTATTAAAGTCCGATCCTGATTCATCCCAGCTTCTTTGGCAAAAATAAAGGGAAACTGCTAGGTACACAAGCAACACTGTGCCTGCACTTCTGCTTTGTTAAATGAACCACACTGAAGCTCTGTTTTCCACAGAATCCTCCGGCTCTTAAGATTCTTCAGGCTTTTTCTTTTTTCTGCCTACATTTTAATCATTACGTACTTTCTTTCAGATTTTTTTTTCTGATTAAAATGGCCTTTTGAAACATCTACTCTGTCCACCCATACATTTCTTTTATTTAGTTGTTCCCACACTCTTATTAATTTCTGCATTCTAATTCCTTTTCTTTTCAAAAACACTGAGACATATCACATTTTTAAAGGAAGAACAAAGTTTATTTTGCCCCTTCCTTTCCACTCCACATATATATTTCAGATTTGCAACTGTATTAGGAGCCTCAGAGGCAAGAAACCATCATTTGCTCTCCTTATAATTGCCAGCAGCGTTTCACAGGTGCTAAATGTACTTCACGTGCCCTTCCCCTTTATGGTTAATCAGAGGCACGCAGGCTTTAATAAGAAGCAATAGGAATCAGGGTTTTACAGTCAAAAAGTACCTCTCGCATTACAAATATCCTCTACTAATTTGGTTCTATTAAATTCTCTGCATATTTGCTTCTTGCTGGTGTCAGGAAGTCCCAGAATACAGTGGATTTCCCACTTCATACCACCTTTTCCAACATCTTTCACAGAAAGAAAGGATGGACCTGGGTTTCCATGGTAACACAAGTGCGATAATTGAAGGTATCTGGCTACAGGTGAGATAACTCCCTTTCAGATTTAGTGGAGAGAGGAGAAATGAAGATTTTGTTTCCTTTTATTCTCCTGGCAATGCACTTCGGAAACTAAAGGGATCCTGCAGTGTCAGTTACAGCGTTAAGTTTTCACTGTCTTACAGATTTACAGCTCTTGGGCATAATTCACATTTCTTTTATATCATTTTTATTTTTTATTTCCCACAAACAAATGAAGGAAGATGTAAGTTATTTCTATAATCATCTCAGAATAGAGTTTATGCTGGCATCAGAATGAACATGACTAAGGGGTTAGAAAACAGACATCCATCTCCCCCCCAAGTCCTCTAAACTCTCTACACGTCCTGACATCCTTTTTATAGCAGCTAATCTTTCACCCAACATTTCACATACAGCCACAAATCAGGTAAGTACCATCATTTAAGCCAGAATAGGTGAGAAAATATGCTCTGACCTGTCATGTTTCTTTTGCCTCTTGGTGGTTAAAAATCAACCTTCATGGTACTGAGCATGAAATCTGAGGCCTGTCAATATAAGCCCTGTAAATAAATGAGCTGTAACCCCCCAAAGGGCTGCAGTCTCTATACTCCTTATCAAAAACGTCATCATTGATGAGCGGTCAGGGGAAATAGCCTAAGAAATGTCACAAAGCCGTCCTACTCTCTATTATGCTAAGTGGAGTGGCTAAGGAGACTACTCACTATTTTTGTGACAGCTTCAGTCCAGAGCTTCTCAACATCTAGGGACCTAGGAGTCATGAAAACAGTTACTTAAGGCGACCTTCTGGACCCACAATCCCAATGCAAACTTCTCAAAAACACAAATCACTGAATCTTTATTCCTTGCAAAGTAAATGGACTTAGAGCTTCTCTGTAATGCAAGTACTAGATGGGTTGTCACGATCTAGAGAGAAAGCTTTATGCTTCCTGGCTCTATTTAACAAATCTAAGAACTTCTTATCACCAAGATGCACAATTAGAATCTTAAAAGAGACAGTCTGTCTTTCCTTGGAAAAGAAGTATAGCTGCTACTAACCTAAAGAAACCATGAATAAGCATACCAGTTTTACACAAAATATGAGACTTCTGGAAAGCTAGGTGAACATCATACTTACCTACATCCTCTTGAAACATCCCTGCCAAAGTAGCTCAGATATGAAGCATCCATGTAAGTTCTCTCAATTTTAATTCACTATTTCACATTACTAGTCTAGGATGAAATAGTAGACCCTCTTCGGTTCCAATTCCCTTAAAACAGTCCCGATTCTTAGTCCTTTTTATTAATATAATACCTTCACTGCTGATTCTGGTGGCTCAGATAGTACCATTCATATTTTAATGATATGTAATCAAGAAATGCTGAGTTATATTTTACTACATACACATTTTTAAATTCAGAGGACATTTGTCCTTGATAATTTTAAATGAAAACTTGGTGTGTGTTGATTATAGCAAGGTAATGCAAATATAAGTTATCCATTCTAATATAACGAAGCCATAGGGAAATAGGAAACTACTAAATTTGAGTAGTCTTTGTAGTAGTTTGACTATAGACAGAAAAGATGGTGAAAGAATACCTGGCTTTTAACTCAGACCAAAATCCCCTCTGCATGATGACCTTGTGGGAAAGAGGAAAGGGGGAGAGGTATGCCAGGCTTTAACAACAGAACTACAGAAATGTATTATTCACAGGAAATGTGCGACAGTAACGAACGGATGAGACTAGTTTGAGAAGGACATAGTTTAAAGAAAGTAAACCAAGTAACCAGTAACTGCAAAAAAAATTGCAGGAATGTTTGAGGATGTAACGTCTCCTAAATTTGACGTTATGGGTGGGAGAGGGTGTGTAACTAAGATGTAATGCTAGCGACAGAACGCTAAGTTTTAAAACTTAATAGTGAAAGAAAAAATAATGTTCTGGGAGGAACGCCTGGAAGACCCATGCAACTGCTGCACGATATCTCCTTAAGGACAGGAACATTTCTCACCCTGAAGACAAAAGTCCCTGTGTCCTCGATTCAGCCCACATCCCTCAGCACCATTTCCATGCCCATCATTTAGGCAGAATGCCACGGAGACGACGTTAAAAGTGGAATTCATTCTGGCTTGCAACCCATCTTGTTCTTTTGCCAGAACAGGGCACAGCAACTGGCTCCTCAATCTCTGCCCCTCCCAAAACCCAGCAGCCGGGCCCTGTCTCCATCCCGCCCGCCTCTGTGGCAAGGGGCTCGCGAGCTCTGGTTGGCTTGGTCGAAGCTTCCCGTCACTCGCCAACTCACCTACAATTGGTTGGCAAAGCGTGCGCGAACCGTCCCGCCTGGCAAGGCACTGGGAGGTGTGCTTGCGGATCCAGCGACAGATTTTTCCCCGATTGGTTGAAGGAGGAAAGTCACGTGGTATGGGAGGGCTCTCTTATTGGTCGTGAATGGTACCATGGGGTGCAGAGACATGACGTGGTTGGCTAGAATGAATCCCAGCTTCCCACTAGATGCCCCTAACCGGCTGTTGCTATGAGGTGTCCCTGGGCCTTCCGGCTGCCGGTTGGGGTTCCGCTCTCCAGGTTTTCAATTCACCAGTGGCTGACAGGGCGTGGGAAGAGCTCCACTGCAGTTCGGCACTGAAAGGGGCGGATCCAGAAGAAATGTGGGCGGGACCCTGGAGACATCAGCGGGCTTGGACCCAACTTCCGTGGTGTGTGGCGGACTCTGGCTCGCCCCTCTGGCGCGCTGCCGGAAGGGGCTGTCACCCTCCTATCAATGTCCTAACACTCGAAAGCTTCGTTTTGTTGCGTTTACACAACTTCAGGCAGAAGCCTGTAGGTGCCCGTCCCCTTAAAGCTACACATGCTAATACAAGATAAAACCAAAGCTCTAGAAGTGCTGACAGACTGGGTGGCATCGGGCAAAGGCCCTCGCGGCCCCTCTTGGGCCTTGGGCATCTCTCCCCTTCACTCCTCGCCTCAGGGTAAAGCTTGGAGGTAGCTCTGGCCCCTCTACCATCGCATCTCCGCCGAATTCTGAACGTGGGAGTCTCGGGTTGACTCTGCTCCCAGCTCGGGCGGGAACTGCGCATGCTCGGTACGTAAGGCCTGGGTTTGACTGGGCGCGCAGGGTTCGGCGCTGTTGGGCAGTCGCGGTGCTTGTTTATTTCCGCGCCGGCAGAAGCTTCGGAGCCGCGCAGAGCCTCTCGGGAGCGCCCGCGGCCGGTCGCCTAGGCGACGGGGACGGGGGCGAGGCTGCGCCGCGGGCTCCGCCCCGGCCGCCGGGCCCCGCCCCTGGCCGCGCTGCGGCTGGGGCTCGGG